>NW_015647436.1:112326-128964 GCF_001515625.1 Sinocyclocheilus rhinocerous
TATATATATATATATATATATATATATATATATTTGCAAAATACAATTAGTTTGGTCAGTGAAAACATTGGAAATCTTTGCACTTCTGTCAATTAAATAAAGGTTAAAGAGAATTAACTAATCACAGATTATTGATTTTATTTTACAAAACATCCTAATTTTTTTTTATTTGATGTTGTAAATAAAACTACAAAGGACTACAAAAGCCAGCACAGGAAATAAAGAAATAATAATTTCAACATAAATGTCCAAAAAAAAAAAAAACAGCTTGAGAACGTATGACAGTGACCTGTAATTCTGACAACAAGAAGGCCAATAGCCATGCAAAAATAAGAAAGTTTCTATAAGTGTTACTGCACTCTGGGTAATGAGAATGGTTTTAAAATAGATAGAAACTGACAATATACCTTTTTGGGGTAATAATCACTGGGGTAACATTTTGTCCAAAACAGAGGTAAAATTCAGAGCAACTCACAGGAAACAATCTACACAGAATGGTTGGGTGTGAGCGAATTTCAATGGTAGTTGCTCTGCTGGCTCAGGAACCCCTGAAAGTACAAACATTTTATTTTATTTATTTATTTATTTATTTTTTAATCAAACTTTGAAAAGTTTGGAATTGCTGTGAAAGTCATGATATTACAAAAGAACATTTCTATTTCAAAGAAGTGATGTCTTCTTCAAATCTTTAGTCAAATAATTTTCCACTCGCAGTGATGAACGCTCTGAATTACAGCAGTCAGTTTATCAAGAGCTCATGATTTTTGTAGCATTTCCTTTGTTACTGTACAAAATGATATGATCAGTCATGGCAACTTATGTTTTTCCATTACTCATTACTGTATTTGAGTTAATGTAATTAGTTGCTGTACTTACATATTTTGGGCTACTTTGTAGTTTTACTATCAACAATATTAGCATTAAAATTTGTTAAGGGTAATTCAATTTAACAAATGTTGTAAAATGTCTTTTATTTAATGTCTTTTATCTTTTATTGGAAAATTAAACAATATTTTAGTAAACTTTGATAATTGCCTTAATCTTTTACACAACTGAGAAGATAGTGCATGCACGTATGAAATGCATGTACTTCCTGAACCTCTGCTTCTAGTAAATATTACTGTGTATTGTGTATTTATTTGACAGACAAAAGGTTACATTCAGCTGTTGCGACTTTGTTGACTTTTGAAAATCAAGTTTTCAAAATCAAATTTTGACTCAGATTAGATGAGGATATGGCTGAGAACTTTTTGAAGGTTATTGGTTTACTTATGCCCTTTTTGAAGACTTGAGCTTAACCAGTGGCGTAGTGAGTCAGCCCCGGACCCATATGCCAAAAATGTGTACGGGCCCCCCCAAACGTTATGGGCTCCAACTCGGTTAACTTAACTTAGGCCCTATTGTTGATTTTTCTGAAGTAAATAACGTTACGTGAATCGTGACTATTCACAAGCTGTTTTATGTACGGTATAGGCTAATGCTTGGAATTGATGTTTAAAGTTTTCAAGTCCATTCATTATTTGTAGCACGCAAGCCACTAGGGCTGCACGATTAATCGTATTTTAATCTCGATAACGATATCCACCTGGCATGAACGGCTCGAATAGTTCCTGTAGCAAATGAAGGCCCGCCTTCTGAAATACGAAATGTGCTGTGATTGGTTAGCTGGGCCAGTGTGTGTTGTGATTGGTTAGCTGGGCCAGTGTGTGTTGTGATTGGTTAGCTGGGCCAGTGTGTGTTGTGATTGGTTAGCTGGGCCAGTGTGTGTTGTGATTGGTTAGCTGGGCCAGTGTGTGTTGTGATTGGTTAGCTGGGCCAGTGTGAGTTGTGATTGGTTAGCTGGGCCAGTGTGAGTTGTGATTGGTTAGCTGGGCCAGTGTGTGTTGTGATTGGTTAGCTGGGCCAGTGTGAGTTGTGATTGGTTAGCTGGGCCAGTGTGAGTTGTGATTGGTTAGCTGGGCGATATCACAAATCCCGGATAATATGCGTTGTAGTCCAAACGAGTCATTCGTTGTAGTTTCTGAAAAGTGATAACTGTTAAATAAAATATCTCCTTTTGAATTGGACTTTTGAGCTTTGTAACTTTGCAGATATTTTTTATGCTCAAACAGCAACATTACAGACTAACTAAAGTGGTAAAAGTGATAAAGCATAATAGGACCCCTTTAAGGATACACTTTCTGCCAGGTGTTTTACTTATTCTGTGCAATCTGGCAACCCTGTGTGCGCGCTGACTGATGGCGGAACAAGCGCTGATGATAAGAAAACAGGCAACACTGTTCAAAAGCTTAAAGAGTCGTCTGCGCAGTGCCAATGCATCTCGAACAAGCCTATTTCCACCCAAATCTGAAGACCGTGGGGAGTTTTTGTAATGCCATTACACACAAAAAAGAAACTATTGTGCATAAGTATTATTATTTTTATTGGTCATGGCTATAGCCTACTGGAGTATAGTTTCTTGTGTTTAATCATACTGGATTTGTTTTTATTTGTTTGTTCAGCCCTGTGGAATTGTCTGTGTCAATTCATGAGACACAAGTTGACTTGCCTTTTGTTTATGCAACATACAGAACATGGATCTGATCACTTGCCTCTTGAAAATTGGACACAGTGATGACCAGCATAACTTACTAAAGTGAATTAAGAAGTCAGATGGCTCATGTGTCAATCATAAATCAGACTTTAAAGGCATAACTTTTTTTAATGTAATTTAAAAATGTCAGTTTAATTCACTTAAACCTCTAAACCTGGGTAAACAAAAATGGTATTCCTATAATACTGAATGATGTGGCAAGCTCCTTTTCAAATGAAACCGACATAATTTCATTTTCACAACCAGTTATACATTATTTTGTAACCTAAAATTTCAATCTCCATAGTTTTTGATTAAACAGATGAACACTATAATAGGAATAGGGTTGATTATATGGAAATAGATTTTAACTGAAAGGTTGACAGAAATATATCAAATCTATTAATCACAACATTTGTTTTTTGTCAACATTTTTGTGTTTTGTGTTTGTGTTTAGAGTTGAAGAAGCATTAATGAATAAAATGTATTAAATGTCCTTAATGGCAATAGTGTTTAACATCTCTCCACAGACTGTAATGAACATTTGAAGATCCATGGCAAACTGGCTTCCAGTATTTTTAGAAGGGCCTACAAAAACAGACCCCCTAATAAAATGCATCACAGAAAACAAGGTAGAGAGACTTCGCTGTTTATTAAGAGCAAAAGATATTAATGGACTGTACCCTTCTGAAGACTGGAAAGATGATGTTACTCCATTATCTGCAGCAGTTTTATGCAGAAATGAAGAAATCTGCTCTTATCTACTTGGAGAGTCAGCTGATCCAAACAAACCCTCAACAAGTGGACGAACTCCTCTACATTACGCTGCTTTAACAACTGGAGTTCCACTGAGTATTGTGAAAAGATTACTTGCAGCAAAAGCTGATCCAGATAGACATGGATTAATAATTTGGACTCCACTGCAATGTGCTGTTGATCGTGGCCGTGAAGACATTGTGAAAGCACTTATAGAGGCTGGAGCTTCACCTGAAACTAACTATGGGGTGAAAAAAGAGCTAGATAAAAAAGTGGAGAGAATGATTCGTCGACTATCATCACAGGATAAAGTGTTTGAGAAAGTACATCTGTTTTTCTCTCTTTCTTGTTCTTTACAAACAAAAAATCAGACAGAAGTTTACAGAGTCTATGAGGAACATTTCTTTCAAGAGGATCCGTTCAATCATATTATTTTGTTTGAGGTGTATTTCGGTTTCATTGGTCCAGGTGCGGTGCAGTATCATCAGAGCGCCATCAAATGGTTAAAAGACACTAAGAGTGCAGAGAGATACATTGAAGGAGTCATCAAACGCTTCCCAAGAATCCCTCAGAAACACTGGCAGATTGCACTGAACTGCTTAAATGTTGCTTTGTGTGTCAGTGAAAGCATTTCTCCTCAGGTGTTCAGTGATCTTGTGTCAATTCTAACAAACAGCCTTAAGCACTCTGGAAACACAAATGGTGAAACAGTCATTAGTTTAATACTCAAAATACTCAACGTCATGATGCAAAAGACATCTGAGCAGAAACGAAGTATGAATCATTCTGTCTATGAGAAGTTGTGCAAAAGTCTGTTGCCTCTCACACGTCCTGATTATTCAAGTCTGATTGGAGTTTGGACCTATGGACTGTTTGCCTATATATATGACATTGTTCCTAAACTTGTAGCATTGTGTGGATTGTCACCCGTCCCAGAGATGATACTTAACACCGCAGAGATTGAAATGGATGAAGTCATGAAAAAAAAGCTCCAAAAGTTGGATGAATCACTGAGACATCCAGCAGGTTCGAGTGCAGTGGATAGTTTATGTGAGGAGACAGCCGCTCTATCAACAAGCAGCAAGAAGAAGAAAAAGAAGAAAAAAATCCAGCAAGAGTTGGAATCACAAGAAGTTGAGCTTCAAGATAAAGAGGAATCGTATCCAGACTCTGTAGTGACATCCATTGAGGAATCAAATTCCAGTGTGCAGCCGTGCACACAACAAGTTGAGACCCCAAATATCTCAAGAAGGTGGCATCAAACCAGTCATCGTTGGAGGTCTAAGCTTGAGAAGCTAGCTAACATTGATGATAGCAATACCATGCTGAGAAACCTTACTCTAGTACGCACTGATGAATTTCGTATTGCTAAGGGAAGTGATGGAACAGAAGTTTTCCTTGGTTTGAGGGATGACGGCACTGAGGTGGCTGTGAAACGAATGATTAAGTCTAATTACCAAGTCCTCAGAAACGAGGAGGAATTTCTACGACTCCCAGAACTTGATAATCCCTTCATCGTGCGATATGTGGACTTTGCAGAGGATGCACATTTTGGGTACCTTGTTCTTCAGCTTTGTGAGTACACACTGGAAGAATATATTCAAGATCATTTACCAGATGACAGCGCTGAGAGATCTTTGGTTCTGAAGAAGCTGGTGAAGGAAGTTCTCTGCAGCTTACAGGTTTTACACGACCAGCAAACCAAAGTGCTCCATCGAGATATCAAACCCCAGAATGTCCTGATTGGTAGGAGCTAAACTTGTGATTAAATTTTATAGAATTTTTTTTTTCTTTCTATAAATAATGTGAACTTTCTGTTTGTTACAGACATAAAAGGACAAGCCAGATTGGCTGATTTTGGCATAAGTCGCCGACTGAAACAGGGCGAAACCACTTTACGAACAAGCATCGCTGGAACTAGATGCTGGAAGGCAAAGGAAAACATACATGAGAAAGTCAGCACTGGCTACAAGAGGAGCTCCGACATTCAGGTGGTCTCTCCTCTCATTTTGAGTCAACAATATTGTAATTATTTTAAATTAATTTAAAATATTACAAAAATATAGAATGAGAAATTTACTTATTGACTTAAATACAATTAATTTAAATTTTAGTAGACGAAAATTCTAAACTAGTAACACTGTTTGAAGGTTGCCGGGATGTTAGTCTACTACATTCTCTCTGGAGGACACCATCCATTTGGTGAACAACCATTTTGTGAAGTCAACATTTTACAAGGAAGATACTCACTGGAGCATCTGGATGATGATGTAGCGAAGGATCTCGTCGAGTGGATGATCAATGAAGATCCAAACAACAGACCAACTGTGGAGCAAACCCTCGCACACCCCTTCTTCTGGACTGATGACAGGTAAAATACTCCATTGAGTTGGCAATGACATTTATCACTCTAAAATTAACAATCACCTCATGACCTTATTAAACTCATGATCTGTTATTTTGGTACAAGCTAGAGAGGTTCAGCACTGCTTACAACACTAGCAACTTATGGTTTTATATTAAATGAAGGGAAAACTGCTTTGCATATACTTTTTTATTAGCTGACGAGATTGAACTGTTTCTGAAATCCTGTCAGGAGAGTGGAGTATTTGAAAAAATTGGGGAACCAGAAAGAGGTTAACAATTATCGTAATGTTGATGAGGAGCTCCTTCAGGCCGCTGAAAAATACACAGAGGGGAAAAGCTTTTCTGAATGGAGGACTAAAGTGAGTCTAACTTCAATGCTCAAATATTCAAACATACTTACATAAATATGTAAATATATTTAAGAAATGTTTAAATAATAAAATAATGAAAATAGTAACAACTTCAAAAATTAGATTTAATGTCTTCAAGACTTTCCTCAGTTGAATGTAAAATCAGGTAAATGTAGTGCATGGCCTGCTATAATCTTGGTCTGGAAAATAAATTGTATTTGTAATTATATTTCTTTTGTCAGTTTCCATCTGAGATTGTCCAGAAACTGGAAGGTAAGAAGAAAGGCTATCCTGAGAACACACTGGGTCTGCTGCGATTTATACGCAACCTGCACGAGCATTAGTGAGTGACATGTAATACCATACACAGTATTTAAACCAGAATAATTTAGTATTATTGTGTGTCAGACCATGTTTTTGGTCTTTTTTTCTCTACATAGTCCAGAGGACGCTGAGAGCATCAGCCTGATGGCTTCATTCCCTGATCTGTTTGGGAGTGTGTTCATGTTTGCGAAGGAGAGAGGATGGAACTCCAGAGCGAGTCTGAAAAAGTTCTTCAGCTCAGCTCCACAGATCTGATTGTTGTATTTTTGGTTTCAGTATGTACATTGATTCTACATCATGAATGAGTTTAAATGTAGGGATAAATGTAAGATTTGATGAGCTGAGATTCATTGTTTTCATGAAATGAGGCCCTGATAGCTGAAAAACACTGACACTTGTGGCAAAATATACCAAAATATACCACGAGTATATGTCTTACATTTTTAAACTGGCTAATTTGTTTAATTTCAGATATTGATTTATCTTGTGGAAAATATGTAGATGTTACAGAGCTTCCTCGTGGCAGTACTAAATAAAAACAACAACAACAACAACAACAAAGATTATCACACTTCATAAAAATTATAAACATCTTACAGATTCTACACTCTAAAAATGCTGGGTTAAAAACAGCCATTTCTGGCTTTGGCAACTAAGTGCTGGGTAAATATTGGACAGAACACATGCTGGGTTATTTTAACGCAGCTTGTTGGGTTTTATACATTAACCCATTTGCTGGTTGTTGTTTTTTTGGACATAGTGCTGCTGGGTTCCCAAACGATTAATCCCAAACGATTAAACGTTGTAATTAAAATTAAAGTTGATGTGACAGAGTGTTAAACATGCCTCTGTCCCAACTTTTTTGGAGTGTGTTGCTGCCATCAAAATAATTTTATAATATATATATATATTTACAAAATACAATTAATTTGGTCAGTGAAAACATTGGAAATCTTTGTACTTCTGTCAATTAAATAAAGGTTAAAGGGAATTAACTAATCTCAGATTCTTGATTTTATTTTACAAAACATCCTAACTTTTTTCTGATTTGATGTTGTAAATAAAACTACAAAGGACTACAAAAGCCAGCACAGGAAACAAAGAAACTAGAATTTCAAAAAAAAACAAAAAAAAACAGCTTGGGAACGTATGACAGTGACCTGTAATTCTGAAAACAAGAAGGCCAATAGTCATGCGTGTTACTGCACTCTGGGTAATGAGAATGGTTTTAAAATATAGAAACTGACAATATACCTTTTTGGGGTAATAATCACTGGGTAACATTTTGTCCAAAACAGAGGTAAAATTCAGAGCAACTCACAGGAAACAATCTACACAGAATGGTTGGGTGTGAGAGAATTTCAATGGTAGTTGCTCTGCTGGCTCAGGAACCCCTGAAAGTACAAACATTCTATTTTATTTTATTTATTTATTTAAATTTTTTTTGGAATCAAACTTTGAAAAGTTTGGAATTGCTGTGAAAGTCATGATATTACAAAAGAGCATTTCTATTTCAAAGAAGTGATGTCTTCTTCAAATCTTTAGTCAAATAATTTTCCACTCACAGTAATGAACGCTCTGAATTACAGCAGTCAGTTTATCAGGATCTCATGATTTTTGTAGCATTTCCAGCCATTTTTTCCTTCAGGGAAAGCGTTGATGTATTCAAAACATCTGGTAGTGTGGGTTTTCCAGGAAATTCATGTACTTCCTGAACCTCTGCTTCTAGCAAATACTACTGTGTATTGTGCATTTATTTGACAGACAAAAGGTTACTACATTCAGCTGTTGCAAATTTGTTGACTTTTGAAAATCAAGTTTTGAAAATCTAATTTTGACTCAGATTAGATGAGGATATGGATGATAACTTTTAGAAGGATATTGGTTTACTTATGCCCTTTTTAAAGACTTGAGCTTAACTGAGATTTCAGCGTTTGTAGTCGTTTAAGAGGCTGTTGGGTCAGCCTTGATTTATTACAATATTGAGGTAGGCCTAATTCAGTTTTAGTTTTGATTTTAGAAAATAAACATGTGATTGCTCTCCTCACAAATCAACTGTTTCTTTTATTTCACTGGCATTTCTTTTAGGTGTTGAGGACTAGTGCGTCTTGGAGCCCACATTTAGTTCTAGTAAAATACTTAAGTACAGAGATCTTCTGTCTCAGGCGCAGGGGACAGTATTTCATCCCCGGCCCGAGCTCTGGAACCTTCATGTCTGGCCACTGAGGGGAACCAACTAAGAGATGCTGGGCTTCCAACCGATGTAGTAGAGACTATTATAAGTGCTAGGGCTCCCTCCACTAGAAGAATGTATGCCCTCAGATGGCGTATTTTCGAAAGGTATTGTATGACACACCATGCAGACCCAGTTCACTGCCAAATTTTTCCAGTGCTGGAGTTTTTTTGCAAGAGAAACTGTCCTCAGGCACATGTCCTGGTACTCTTAGAATCTATGTGGCTGCCATTTCGGCTTGACATGCTCTGATTGATGGGGTTTCTGTGGGAAAGCACCCTTTAGTCACCCGCTTCATTCGTGGAGCCAAGCGGTTGAGGCCGCCCACTAGAGCGACAGTCCCTTCGTGGGACTTGGCTATAGTGCACGAGGGTCTGGTTGACACCCCTTTCGAACCACTAGAGTCAGCACCTGTCAGGTTTCTGACCCTAACGATGGTTTTTCTAATGGCTATTACTTCTCTGAAGAGAATTGGGGATTTGCAGGCTCTGTCAGTCTCGCCAGCCTGCCTAGACTTTATCCCTGGGCTGGTCAAAGCTATTTTGCATCCTCACCCTAATTATCTTCAGAAAGTTCCATTCTCGACCATACATCCAGTCGTTCTTGAAGCCTTCTGCCCTCTGCCGTTCACGACACCGGAGCAGGAAAGACTTCACTTACTGTGTCCAGTACGTGCTCTTCAGATTTACGTCCACCGCACCAGCCAGTGGCGCAAGTCGGAGAACTTTTCACATGCTATGGGGGCCACAACTGGGGGCAGCTGCCACTAAACAAACTAGGTCACATTGGGTGAGGGATGCTATTGTCCTAGCCTACGAGGCGCGTGGTCAAGCTTCGCCTCTAAGAGTTAGGGCCCATTCAACCAGGGGGGTTGCATCTTCTACGGCTTTAGCAAGAGGTGTCCCCTTGCAGCAAGTGTGTGAAGCGGCAGGCTGGTCCTCTCCGCACACATTTGTCAGATTCTATAGTTTGAATGTCCATGCTACTCCGGGCTCACGTGTTCTTGAGTCAACATCCCAGAGTCATGTCTGAGACCTCTTCAGTGCTTGTGAGCAAACACTACACAACCTTGGGGGGTCCAGACACTTCCAGTACGGCGGCGTTGGTATTCTCGTTCCCACAAGCATTTGAAATGCAGCATCGAGAGTAGCTTTTGATAGGGAACGTTACAGGTTACTTGACTGTAACCCTGTTCCCTGAAAAAGCGGGAACGAGATGCTGCGCCTCAATGCCGCACTGTAGGCGTGCCCGGATGTCCTTTCAGACAAAGGTGAACAGGATGTGTCCGTTTCACATGTATGTATAAACTCGCAGGTGTGTAATCAATGACGTCACCTACCGAGGTTATTTAAGCCAATTCTTGGTGTGTTTGACACATAAGCTTTACAACCGGTCGAACAAAGAAAGTTCTCGTTCCCGCTTTTTCAGGGAACAGGGTTACAGTCAAGTAACCCGAGATGGACACCTTGTTGCCACACGCATCTGTAGTCTAGCGCAGTTTAATCCTCACACTTTAATAGTATTTACAGCTGCTAACAGGTTGTGACTATGAGGAATGAAATGTACGATGCTACATAGTTTTCCCTATCGCTCGCGTGCCACTGCCTGTGATTATCCCTTATACCGAGTTCACACTGCACGATTTTCAAACTCGTCGGATCGCCGTTGTTTTCACACTGCGTGATTATCTGGGTTAGCATTCAGTTGCTGCTGTGTTCACATTGCACGATGGATCGGCGACAGGGGGTTTCACATTGCATGACTTCACAATAGGAAGAATCGCCAACAGCTCTGTCTGGTCCGCAAACTTGCGTAATTGTCACTCGCGTAAACGAGCACCGATTTGCCTCCGATTTCGGCATTTGTCGGCGATTTCGCAAAACCTGTCGGCGAGTGAAAAGTCGTGCTAAAATCGTGCAGTGTGAACTCGGCATTAGCGTGCCAGTGTTAACTTGCCATAGTTTGCCGACCCCTGCTCTAAACTAACTAAGCTCATGACCTTATTAAACTCATGATCTGTAATTTTGGTACAAGCCAGAGTTTCAGCACTGCTTATGATCCTAGCAAATTATGATTTTAAATGAACTTCCCCTATTAAATGAAAGGGAAATTGCATTCTATCTAGATCAGGGGTGCCCAATCGACTGTCCTGCAAAGTTCAGCTCTAACCCTAATCAAGCACACCTGAAGCAACTAATTAAGGTCTTCAGGATCACTTAAAAATTAAAGGCAGGTGTGTTTGATTAGAGGTGGAGCTAAACTTTGCAGGACAGTCGATCGCCAAGAGCAGGGTTGGGCACCCCTGCCATACACTGTATTTATACCAGAATAATTTAGTATTATTGTGTGTCAGATCATGTCTTTTTTTTCTCTACATAGTCAAGAGGACGCGGAGAGCATCAGCCTGATGGCTTCATTCCCTGATCTGTTTGGGAGTGTGTTCATGTTTGCGAAGGAGAGAGGATGGAACTCCAGAGCGAGTCTGAAAAAGTTCTTCAGCTCAGCTCCACAGATCTGATTGTTGTATTTTTAGTTAAACTATGTACATTGATTTTGCATTATGAATGTGTTTCATGAATGAGTTTAAATGTAGGGACAGATTTAAGATCGTCACACTCCTTGTATCTGATGAGCTAAGATTTATTCTCCTCTGCAAACAAAGTTCTGACAGCTTGACACAAAATGAAAAACCATGGATATGTAAACTTTATTTCAGTTATTGTTTTTTCTTGTTGAAAACATGCATGTATTTTTAGTTAAACTATGTACATTGCTTTTGCATTATGAATGTGTTTCACGAATGAGTTTAAATGTAGGGACAGATTTAAGATCGTCACACTCCTTGTATCTGATGAGCTAAGATTTATTCTCCTCTGCAAACAAAGTTCTGACAGCTTGACACAAAATGAAAAACCATGGATATGTAAACTTTATTTCAGTTATTGTTTTTTCTTGTTGAAAACATGCAAACATCTATAAATATATCAATTAATAAATAAATAAACAGCTTTTTAAATGATCTGCATGTTTAAATAATGAATTGATAGAAGTCATTATGTTATTATATAAGAAATGTAATGTTAATTTGAATAAGGATAAGATAGAAATGTGTTTATAAGATATATAAATAGGATTAATAATAAGATATTAATTTTTTTCAACAATACAGTAACTTCTTGTTCCTTCTTTACAAGGATGCCTGTTGCCATCTTGCCCTTTAGCAAATGTGCATTTAGATTAAAAACACACAAAGAAAGTTATTGTTCATATCCAAGCAAATCTGACGTAAATGAAATATCCTGACCTTCTCATAAAACCCCGTGACCTGAAATTCTGGCAACAGGCAGACCAGTCATACAGCAAAATGAAAGTCTTTCTAAACACAGTGGGGGAGTGGATTTAAAACTCACTGGGGTAACATTTTGTCCTAAACATTGGCAAAACCCACTAAATTTCTCCTTTCAAAAGCTAATTGCTAAATTTTTTTCCACAAGGTTTTTCAAAGACATTTATTATATTTACCAAAGCTCTATAAATTGAACAAAATCAATCCTTAGTACTAAGGACTATGAAACAATAAAAGCTGTTACTAACTTCATGCAACGAACTGGACAATATATACGGATATATAAGCGGAGTTCTTCAGATGAACTGAGGAGGGCAGCAATGCGCCTTTGATGCGTCCAGCCCGCCGCAAATGCCAACAGCAAGAAGAAGAAGCAGTTTCATGTTCGCCCACATCTGAAGAGCTGCGGAGTCACTGCACGCAAAAGATAGGAAATAGTTGTGCGTAAGTATTGTTATTTTTCTTCGTCGTTGTTAAAGGCTACTTGTTTTTTTTAATAATAGGCCTACGTGATTCTTTTTTTATTTTATTTTTCTCGTTTGTGTAGCTCCACGGAATAGATGCCTTAATTCATACGAGTTAACGGAACATACACATAACGCAGATCTAATCACTTATCTCTTGAAAATGTAATATGTTAGGGGCTAGTTGATGATAGTGACAAATAATAGTTGATAAAATGAGAAGGTCAGGTGCAGGCCCATCCAGAATAACTGAGGGTATGGAGGACCAAAAAATTAAATAAAATTAAAAATGTAATAACAGGGAAAAAAATGACTTGATAAAAACAAATATAGTTTATTTGTAATAAAATGTAATCCTGAATTTATTTTGATTACCTTTTTCCTATATGTACTATTTTCTGTATTTATTTTTACATTTATTTTTATTCTTTTTAACTTTTATTTACTTACTCTTTCATTGATTTTTATATTTATTTATTTTTAAATATATTTATTCATGCATTAATTTATTTTTTATATTTATTTATTTCCACATGTATTTATTTCCAGATTTATTTATTCATTTATTTCTTTTTACTTTTCCGTGTGCAACATGGAAATCAAAATCAGAATCAGAATGAGCTTTATTGCCAGGTATGTTTACACATACGAGGAATTTGTTTTCGTGACAGAAGCTTCCACAGTGTAACAGAATGACAGTGACAGAACTAAAAAACACAGATAATAAAAAATTTAAATAAATAAAAAATAGAACAAGTAAAATAAGGAATAAGAAATATACAAATCGACAATTGTATGTACAGGTATAGAACAATAGGCGGTCCTTGCGGAGCTCCGGTGACTCATTGGTTAAGAGCTCATGCAGACACGTCAGATCAACTGGAGAGTTCCAAGATATTTTCACAGATTCACATTATTGTCAAATTATTTTATAGTGACTGAGTTGACTTCCACGGTTACTTCCTGGTTTTAGATTAGTCATTTCCGGTCAACTGTCAAAATCAGCTGTGCTATAAGGGGAGCAACAGTTTCTCAGTTTCTCTACATATATCCATTCACAATTTGAAGAAAAGTTTTGTTTGTCTGAGAGGACCAAACGTCCATGTATACTGTTTCATGAATGACGCCCATCCAGGCCCATCCAGAATAACTGAGGGTATGGAGGACCAAACCTATAAAATTATTTATTCATTTATTTCTTTTTACTTTTCCGTGTGCAACATGGAAATGATGGAGGCGGTCCTTGTGGAGCTCCCGTGAATCATTGGTTAAGAGCTCATGCAGAAGCGTCAGATCAACTGGAGAGTTCCAAGAAATTTTCACAGATTCACATTATTATGTTGAATAATTTTATAGTGACTGAATTCAGCTACAGTTGTGTCATTAAGCCCAGAACCATCAACATCGTCGATAAGATACTAGGTTGATGACGCCTCTAGACCAAATGGCAACCTTCCGGTCTCTCTCTTGAAACCAACACGGAAGTGACTTAAACTGCAATTATAAACTGTCCAAAAGCCTAATGCTTATGGACAGATTCACTCTCTGCCAGCAGGTGGCGCTTAAAGCGATTCCTTGGATTCTGCTGTAAAAAAAAAGCAGCGCTGCACTTATGAACTTTAAAGTGACAGTTCACCCAAAAATGTAAATGTGATGTTTATCTGCTTACCCCCAGGGCATCCAAGATGTAGGTGACTTTGTTTCTTCAGTAGAACACAAACGGAGATTTTTAACTCAAACCGTTGCAGTCTGTCAGTCATATAATTGAGGTGAATGGGAATCATGGCTTTGAGAGTAAAAAAAACATACTCAAACAAAACCAAATTAAACCCTGCGGTTCGTGACGATACATTGATGTGTAAAGACACGAAACGATTGGTCTGTGCAAGAATCGGAACAGTATTTATATAGTTTTTTTACCTCTGATTTACGCAATGTCTGAACTGTTCCAACTGAGTGCGTCCTCCTGAGCGCGTTCTCAACAACCGGCGCATGAGGCGTCTTCTTCTTGCTTTACGGCGGATCACAGACTTATAAGTGCATTGCCGCCACCTATCTCTCATTGAAACTCCTAATTGAATTAGGTAGTGAATGCACTACAATTAGGAGTGTCAATGGTCCATTTGAGAGATAGGTGGCGGTAATGCACTTATAACACGGCGATCTGCCGTAAAGCAAGAAGAAGAAGACGCCTCATGCACTGGCTGTTGTGGACGAGCTCAGTTGGAACAGTTCGGACATTGCGTGAATCAGAGGTAAAAAACTATATAAATAAATACTGTTCAGTTTCTTGCACAGACCGATCGTTTTGTGTCTTTACACGTCAGTGTATCGTCACGAGCCGCAGGGTTTAATTTGGTTTTGTTTGTGTATGTTTTTTTTACTCTCAAAGCCCGTGATTCCCATCATGAAGCCTGATTTGTTCATGTTCGGGTAGCTGTACGAACAAATGGTGCTTCAGCCCACCAAAAGGGGTGGAGCCGACTGCTATATAAGTCGGCTCTGAGCGCCATTTCGTCAGCCATTCTGTAAAGAAAGTGTGACCTGACATCTCCTTGTTGATTTATAAAGGCTACCACCGTCATGTTGTCTGATGAACGTGGTGCACTCCGAAGGTTTTTACGGATAGAAAAATCGCAAGATCATCTCTAGGCAGTTAATGTGCAGGCGTTACTCCAGGCTGGACCAGGAGCCTAATGCTTGTCTGCCGTCGTACAGTGCTCCCCAACCCGAGTTGGAGGCATCTGTCCTGACTACCTTCCTTCTGGAGGTCAGTTCTAATTGGACACCTGTCTGCAAAAGGCAGGAGGCCTTCCAAGGGACCACAGCTCTGACTAAGGTTGGGTATCGTTTGAATATTATCAATTCTGATTCTGCTTATGGATTCCGAAGTCAAACATTCAGATGTCAAACATATTTATTCTGTCTTTTTACAAAGCGTTCTGTTGCAGCTGAATAACATGAGCAAATATCAGCAGCCTACAGAACACTTAGGCCTACAAGAGCAACATTTGCCTATGGTTTTAACAAAAATACCATAGCAAAAACAACTAGACTAATATAAATTTCAAACATTAAATTGTTAAAGACAAGTAAACTGTCAGTAATAAAATAGGAACAAACAAATCAATTAGCAATAGCATAATCAAATACAACGGAACAAATTTCAGGTACAGAAATTGAAATCAAAATTTAAAAACACTGCATAGTTTTCTTTTCATAAAAAAATATAGATTAATCCTTATTAAAATTATTCTATTCAATGTCGATTAGTGAATGATTTTCTTTTGTTCTCTGATTAACATTAATGGCAGGCAGCACATGTTTATTAGGCTGCTGTCTCTTTAACACCGAACTCACGCGGATCTACAAATACTGTTACACATGTGGTTTCTTTCTCATCTGTTTAAGTTCATTTAAAGGGGTCATGAACTGCCTTTTTTATTATTTTGTACTGTTCTCTGAGGTCCACTTATAATGTTATCAAGATTTTTACATCAAAAAACATAATAATTTAGCATTAATAGGCTATGTTCTGTCCTGTTTTGACCCCCCTCATCAGAACGCTCTGTTTGAATATGTGTAGACTCGGAAGTAAACGCCCACCGCTATGATTGGCTAACAGTTTTGGCAGTTTGGCTAACAGTTTGGCTAACAGTCAGAAACACAAATACTCAGTACATATCAAACGATCTGTAATAACAGTCAAAGCAATAGTGATCACGTTATAAAAACAGTTACTCACACTTGTGTGTTGTGACATTACTGTCGGATCCAATATTGTTGGCACAGAATTGTCTTTTAATTTCAGTCTTTAAGAAAATCTGGTGTCGTATTGTGCCTTGTTTGTAAACTAATCTGCGGTGAAATGAAGTGAATAGATGACCAAACTTTTACTGAAGAGGTCTGGAACTTAAAAATAAAGCTAATCCACTCTTTCCTAATCTTGGGATTAGGCATTGGCCGGTATGAGATTTTGACGGTATGATAACCATAAGCAAAAATATCACGGTTTCACGGTAGGGCTGTGCAATTTGGGGGAAAATATCAAATTGCGATTTTTTTGACAGATATTGCGATTGCGATTTGATTTGCGATTTTAAATGTGCAAAGTCAAGCTTCAGCTCAATATTGCCAATAATGTGCAAACACTTTTTTCCGCTGAACACAATATATTTTGGTTTTGAGCAACATACAGAATATTAGGAACAGTATAATTTTTTTTT
>NW_015647437.1:0-5955 GCF_001515625.1 Sinocyclocheilus rhinocerous
CCCTTTTTAAAATGAGAAAAAGTGACAGATGATTTATATAGAAATAAAAACGAATAGAAAAAATTAAGTTACTTACGGCCCTGACGTTTGTCCATTGACACAGACAAGAAGGAGAGAGAACAGAAGGAGCCGTTTCCAACAGCAGCTAATGTTCAGATCCATGATGACGAGTGATCATCCAGGTCTTGACATGAACTGAGCCGTCTCTTATAAAGGGAGTCTAATGCTAAAGGCGGTCCTTCAAAAACATTTGTATTGATTATTTGATTAATGATTCAACCATGTAGGCAATACCGTTTGAAAACCTGTGCAATATTAGCACTACTAAAGCCTAAAAAATACATCTGTGCTACAGTAAATATTAAAAGTATTATTTATGCAGTAAAATATAGATGACACTATGTAATAATTAC
This sequence comes from Sinocyclocheilus rhinocerous, assembly GCF_001515625.1. NCBI lineage: Eukaryota > Metazoa > Chordata > Actinopteri > Cypriniformes > Cyprinidae > Sinocyclocheilus > Sinocyclocheilus rhinocerous. The sequence goes on from NW_015647437.1 coordinate 414, forward strand.
TAAGATATTTACAAAACATATTTTACAGTTTAACAACTCAAAGTTTGCAATGAATGTATGCTGCAATTATACGAGGAAATGTATATTTATTTTTATATTGTATTTTATATTGTTTTTAGTCATTCACACAGCCTATAGAAAATGGTAAAATATACACATCATCATCATCTGAACAAACTATACACACACACAAAATACCCCTAGGGCTTCTGAACTCTTTCCAATGTCAACAAACAATACTGAAATCAAGGGTCAAGAATCACCTACACCCACTCAGAGTAAATGTTTCTTCATATCTGCAAATCCTTTGACCCCTTCTAATATGGCTTCTGAAACCTCAGCTCATTAAAATGTGTAAATCTGTTAATACTCAAGATTCTACACCATGATGAAGATTTTTCCATGTTTGTTTGTTTGTTTTCTGTCTAGGATCTTATTTGTAACATTGGGATGGATATGCAGATTAGCAGATGCTACACAAAGACAGGAAAAGCTCAAGGTTTGACAAACCTTCTCATATATTATTGTGAGTTCTTCTGGTTTTTAGGAATAATAGTATTCTCCTTATTACTTGAGAGTGATGGGATGAGAAGTTTCAATGGAAGTCCGGTTCCACCGATGAATAAAAAAACAATAAGATAATTGTGAATTTTATCTCACATTCTGACTTTTTTCTCTCACTACTAATTTTTTTCAGAATTGTGTGATATAAACTCACAATTGCAAATTACACAGCCAGAATTGTGAGATGAAAACTCTCCATAAAGTTAGAATTGCATGACAGAAACTCACAATTCTCGCAATTGACTTTATTTCTCAGAATTGCATGTTTATATGTCAAAATTCTGAGAAAAAGGCCAGAATTGCAAGATGTAAACTTGCATTTGTGAGAGAAGAGTCAGAATTGTGAGATAAAAAAAAAATCACAATTACCTTTTTTATAATTTTATTCAAATATTCTAGAGCAGGAGGACCTACAATGGTCATAAATGGGCATCATACAGTGTTTTAAGAAGATTAAAAAGCAGAGCTGAGATAGAACAACTTTTCACAAGGTATTGTAAGAAACTACAGACTGCCCCAACCTAAATTCCATGTAATAATAGATGTTCAATCGTGCTTATTTCCCAAAATGGCTTAATTGTTCTAGAGAAGAAGAAAGTCAGTTATGTTGTTTCTAGATCATTTGAGATGATCTCATCCTGAGCAAATGGTGACCAATTGTTGAATGGGAATAGGTGTGGGACACCGAGAACCATCTCAGACAATGGGGTGTCAGAACTTCATTAACATACAGACCACAGCTGTTACGACAGGAGCAACTTCATTTACATTAAGGGTAGTCAACTGTAACTGTATAAAACAATGGTTTGAGTTTAGGATGTTAGGGGTTCATTCTGACTCTGTTGAATCCAAGTATCAGCTGTGAATCCAGATAAGAGTTTAATATCCACAACGACCATGTTAATCCTTTCATATCTGGAAAAGAGCAAATAGAAAGGAAAAGTTTCCTAAATGTCTCATAAAGTAACAAAATAAGTAGAAATAAATGAGAAAAAAAGCCAGGACAATTCACAAAACACATGCAGTTTATATTACTATGTGTTAATAACAAAGTGTCTTTTAGGTTAGTGTTTAGCGTTGCTGTGTTTCAATTCATATTGATTTTATATTTATTATGATGTTAAAAATATTCAGGAAATATGTATTTATAAGTGAATCTTAAAGGAGTCATGAACTGCCTGTTTTTATTTTGTACTGTTCTTTGAGGACCACTTATGATGTTATCAAGATTTTTACATCAAAAAACATAATTTAGAAGTACTAGGCTATTTTCTGTCCTGTTTTAAGCCCCCTCATCAGAACGATCTGTTTTAATAGGTTTGGTGGATTGTAAACTTGGAACTAAACGCCCACTGCCATGATTGGCTAACATTTGTGTATGTTTGACAGTCTATGTACTTCACAGATGGATGCTGCTGTGATTTAAGTTTTAAAACGCATAAATACTCATATCAAACAAACTGTTCAACAGACAAAGCAATAGTAATCACGCAATAAAAACAGTCAATCACACTGTAATGTTGGATCCAAAATAGCCGGCACAGTATTGTCCTTTAGTTTTCCCTTTATTGTCCTCTTAGTTTTCTCAGTTCATGACCCCTTTAAGTCATAATCATTCTCTAGTCTTTTGACTTCAAGTTTGTTCTTAAGTACTTCACAGTGAAGTTCAAAATTCAATTTTGTCCCAGTGATCTTTGCAATCTCCCTCAATCTTAGCATCAATGCTCAATGTTTTAGCTTCAGTAGGAGTGGGATTGATGTAGAACTGAGCGACTGAGAGATAGTGAACATGAACAAAAAAAATAATTAATAATATCATAGCAGAACAGCCATAAAATGCTAAGAGAGGAAAGAGGAAAAGTGAGTGTGAGTCAATAAAGCTGAACGCACTACAGACCTGCACAGACACATGGTAAGACACAGCAGTTTTCAATATCAAACAACGAAAAGAGCGGATGAGAGCAGAAGCTAGACCCATAAAATTTACAAATGTCCGCGCCCGCTCTTACAGGAAGAAAAAGGTGTATATTCACAGATTCGAATTTCCCGGATCAATAACTCGTGAGCTAAACAAATAACACTTCTTTTCAATCGTAGTAACGTATACAATGAGCTACAACCGAATTTTCCTTGAAACAAGCCTTCCTCCGCACTGGACAAAACACATTGATCTCTATGCGCAGGCGGCGGAGAGAAGTCCAAAGGGACCCGATGCAAAGTGCAAAACCCGAAAATCATTACTACAAAAATAGTCAACAACTTCAATGTTACAAACTGTAGTGTTACTAAATTCAATTTACATATCAATGGTCTCTGGTTATCCCACTTATTTGAACAAATGTGCTTTTGCAAAATGTTCATATTTTATACAAAATTTAAAAAAAATCAGTAACTTTACTGTTATTTAAAAATATTCAATAACTTCACTATTATTCAGTGTAATGCCATCAAATTAAGTGCACACATCAATGCTCTACTGCTGGTTATACTACGACACTTAGTTTGACAAAAATTGCTTTTGCATAATTTTTTATATTCTTTTATGAAAAAATATTTAATAATTTTACTGGTATTAAAACATATTCAATAAATTTACTGTAACACACTACTATCACCAAATTCAGTGTACACATCAGTGCTCTCCTGCTGGTTTTATTACAACACTTAGTTTGCAAATAAATAGCTTTTGCATAGCTTCACTGTAACACGCTTTACTGTCACCAAATTCAGTTCATACATCAGTGCTCTCCTGCTGGTTATACTGTAACACTTAGCTTGAAAATAAAATACATTTTTATGATTTTTATTGTGAAGAATTCAATAACATCACTGTTATTAGAAGAAAAAAAATCTATAGTTTCACTGTTATGCAGTGTAATGCCGCCAAATCCCGTTCACTGCTCTCCTTGGTTATACTACAATACTTAGTTGCGTTTGCATCATTTTTATGATTTTTCAACTTTACTGAACTTCGAAACTTAAGCATTCCGTTAAAGAGGGGCTGGCACCAGTAACTGTGGAATTCGAAGTAGTCTATGGGTGCTTCTTATTTCTTATTTGTGCATCCTTGTTTCCTTTCTTTGCTTCCTCTCCTCGCGTCTTAGCGCCTGATCGATTTTTGAAGGCAGCATAGATTTATAGAGCAGCTTTTTCCTGGGATGCTCTGAAAACGTTACAGTTTATTGTACAATATTTTGGTGGTTTCATTATTTTTACAACATTAAAATGATTTATTTTCTATGATAAGATCAAACATGTTCTGTTAAAAGACAAGAACAAATTACAAACAAAATTGTGAGTGCCACCGAGTACACATTTGAAAATGCACATGAAACATCACAAATGAAATAAACCAATGCCACTGAAAATAACTGCTCATACAGTATTATGAGCTGCAGAATTGAAGGGCATGACCTCATTGACAGTGGAAGGAGTACTCCGTCTCAGACTGATCACCTGAAGGAAGAAGGTAACATCAACACACAAATTAATAGAAGAATAGAAGTGGTAACACTTTATAATAACTTTCATTAATAAATCATTAACAAACATTATGTAATGCTTAATGAATCATTAGTTAATATATATTCTCATATCTAGAAACGTGAAATAATGTGCTTGTTAATGTTTACTAATAAATGTATTAAACATGACCTAATAATTAACATTTTTTGTTAATGATTTATTAATGAAGCTTTTAATCATTGTAAACCATCTATCAAAATCATTTGAAGATTTAAAAAAAAAAATGCATGATCATATGCATTGAAAGTATAATGACATTTGTAAGCATTTCAATTTACAATAAATAATGATCTGTTAATCATTTGGTAATGTTTAATAAGTTCATTAGTTAACATTAACAAGCACATTAGAAATGTAAATATATATATTAAGTAATGATTAGTTAAACATTATATAATGTTTGTTAATGAAAGTTATTATAAAGTGTTACCGAAGAGGTTTATACCTCACTGTATAAAGCAAGTCTTCACACACACACATACATGCAATGCAAGTAATATGATTAATAAATGAGCACGCCATCTGATGGTAAATTAATTCAGCATGGCTTTGTGTCAACAACACAAAAGACAAGATACAATATTAAAAGTAAAGAGTTTATGAATTACATGCTTTGTTATTTATTTTATTTATTTGGCATTAAACGGTATACCTTTACATTTTTCTGAATGTTAAAATAAAATCTTACTTGTTTGACTTGTTTGGTACACTTTGACCACTGCTGGCTTGAGATTCTTCACTGGAAGAACTTGTTTCATTTGCATCTTGTAATTCATAGAAATATGTTTTGGAATCTGCAGGAGGATAAACAAAAATACATATACAGTAACAGTCATGGAAGTTACTAAATACATGTTAATTTTATAAATGTTATTATTTATTTACCTCTGTTAAATAAACTATGACATGGTCTTCTTTTGTGTCAACCCGCTCCACATACTTCTGAGCATACATTACTCCTGAACCAAAGGATGTTCTAAGCTATAGGGAAAATATAATTATTTATATGAAAATATGATGATGATGATGATGATGATGTGTTTTTTTTTTTTTTTTCAGGTTTTGCAAAGTAAAGCAAACATGCAAGGAAATAGTAGTAAAAATGTGCAAAAATTGGTACGTCTTAAAGTGCCGCTATTATGGATTTTTGAAAATTACCATAATTTTATTATTATGGTAATAATAATGTAACACATTAGGTATGTAACACAGCTATAAGTGAATGAAAACATCCTGCAAAGTTTTAAATCTGAAAGTGCACCGTGTATAAAGTTATTGTCTCTCAAAAGAAAGAGTAGACTCTGAATCATTGAAATGAGTCATTTTTAAAACGAATCCCAAGTCGTTTCATGTTGATGTCAACATGAAACATTAGCATATTGCCCGCCCTCTTGTTGTTTTTTTTCGTGTTGGTCTGAATGAAAATGCAAATTCATTCTTTGCCACTAGGTGC
>NW_015647437.1:6301-13361 GCF_001515625.1 Sinocyclocheilus rhinocerous
TGATTTTTGGTGTGCCGGCAGAACAACAATGCGCCACATGTTTCTTTTCCCCATTTTTTTTTTTTCCAATTGACGGAAATCCGTCGTAGCGACGGAAAACTTTAATCCCTGCATAAACAAAATTTATTTCAAATTTAATGCAAGCACTTTCAAGGACCTATGTTTGTTTTCAAGTACTTTCCAGGCCTTGAATCCATATGTCTGAAATTCAAGTACTTTCAAGAAGCGTGGGAACCCTGCATCCAAAATAAAAGTCTGTGTTTACGTGTATGTACTGTGTATATTTATTATGCGTGCATGTATATATTTAAAGCTGCAGTCTGTAACTTTTTGCAAGAAATAAAGGGAACCGAATGCATCTTGCGGAAGAACATTTTAGCCGGAGCTACTTTCTTTCTGTTTATGTCTATAATAAGTCAAGCAGATACTGGGCTACTCTGCAGGAGTTACTACCAGAATCAGTCTAAAATAGTCTGAATATAAAAACTTATTATAGGTGTACTGTATTGATTCAGGATAAGCCAGAAACACGGTTTGGAAAATTGATTCATGATCATTTATTATATACATTTTGTAAATTTTGAGCACAAAATAAGTTACGGACTGCCGCTGTTACATGTTTCTTGTGTGTGTTTTGCCCCTGTCTTCTGTGTGCCTTGTTTGTTTCCATAGCTACCTTCATTAGATGGCATAGACACTCATTGGACCACCACACCCACTCCTTGTTAGTTTCCGTAGTAATTCATTAGTTCCTTGGACTTCATATCAGCTTCCGAGTCATCATGTGGTTGACACATCCCACAAGGACACTGATAACACCACGCAGCCACAACAAGCACTGCTCATGGACACCATCCCGGCTGAGCCCTTCCCACAGAGCTCATCACAGACAGACTGTGACGTATCAGAACAGCTCCAAGACTCAGCACCCAAGGACGACTTTCTGGAAAACAGCCAGGGAAGCCAGGAAAACATATCACAGCCACCGGAAACAACAGAGCCAGAGCCCCGCTCACCAGACACATTATTCCTCTCTCCAACATCTCCACTTCTAAGCTTCTCACAGAAAATGGAGGAACTGGTTTATGCTGGGACCAGACTCTCCCACTCTTTTGCTGCAAGCCCCCAGATATCAACTAAAAAACGGCGGGCCCCACAACCACCAAAGCCTGTGGGCCCAGCTCGTCTTCCTCCTCCTGTGAGAGCTCTCCGGCCGCTGCCACAGCGCCAGGGCCCAAACCCTCCATCTGCTGTAGGTGAACCAAAAACAACTGATAGCAGCTCTCAGTGATATGTGTCGGGTCCCCGCTATAATAGCAGCAACATTCACAAATGTTTACAGAACAAGCGGGAACCCAGTGTGCCTGTAGTTTTCTCTATTTCTGTTTTATCACGTGATAGAAAGTCTAAGGCCTTCTTAAGCCGTACGGCTGACTTATCTAATCTGCGGCCTGTTATGCATCAAACTAATATTGCTGTTGAGACAAAATGCAATGCCATCAAGTTAGCATTTTTAAACATTCGCTCACTAAAAAATAAATCATTTCTAATCAATGACTTAATAACCACAAACAACCTGGATTTTATGTTTCTAAACGAAACATGGCTAGAAGACAGCTGTAGTGCAACGGTCCTCAATGAAACAGCCCCTCCTAACTTTACTTTCATGAGTGTTTGCAGGACTGTTAGGAGAGGTGGAGGTGTAGCTGCTCTATTTAAAGATGTCTATCAATGCAAGCAAGTATCATTTGGTCAGTACTTGTCTTTTGAATATCTAGGGATTGTGTTGAAAGGTGCTCCACGCATTCTGTTTATCATTATTTACAGGCCTCCAAAATACTCTCCAGCCTTTGCTGAAGAGTTCACAGAAATGCTATCAATGATTTCCTCAGAGTTTGACTGTTTTGCTATTGCAGGGGATTTTAATATTCACATAGATAATGCAGAAAACAAAACTACAAAAGAAATTATAACTGTTTTAAACACTTTTGACCTGATTCAGCATGTGCATGAACCCACACACAATCGTGGACATACTCTAGATTTAATCATCAGTAGAGGTCTAAACATTTCATCCATTGTTATTAAGGACGTAGCACTATCTGATCACTTCTGTATTTTCTTTAATATATTGATCTCTGTTACCACTGAATCTAGATCTGTCTCTGTCAGAAAGAGATGCATTAACGAAAACACTAGTGTGCTATTTATGGAGGCTATATCTTTAACACCAAGCATTTCTGCAGACTCTGTTGATCTTCTCCTTGATTCCTTTAACTCAAAAGTTAAGAATGTTATTGATGACATTGCTCCTGTGAAAGTCAGCAAGAAGACTGGCAGACAGAAATCAGCTTGGAGAAAATCAACAGCAGTTCAGAGTATGAAAAGACAATGCAGAAAAGCAGAACGGATGTGGCGGAAGACGAAACTTGAAATCCACTATAGCATATATAAAGATAGCCTTCGTGCTTTCAATGTGGAACTAGGCAAAGCTAGACAGTCATTCTTCTCAAACCTTATAAACAGTAACTTAAACAACACTCGCACTCTTTTTGCTACTGTTGAGAGACTGACAAACCCCCCAAGTCAGATTGCCAGTGAAATGCTCTCCGACAGCAAATGCAATGAGTTTGCTTCCTTCTTTTCTGAGAAGATCAATAATATCAGGAAGGCGATTAGCACATCCCCAAGTTATGCAGAGGTTAGACAGATTCGACCACAATATCAAAAAGAAGATACTATGTCTGCTTTTGAAGAAATTGATAGCAAAATTTTGGAAGAAATAGTACAGCACCTTAAATCGTCAACCTGCTATCTTGACACACTTCCCACATATTTTTTCAAAAGGGTGCTTAACTGTTTGGAAGCAGATCTCTTAGAAGTGGTGAACGCCTCACTTCTTTCTGGGACTTTTCCAAACTCCCTGAAAACTGCAGTTGTTAAACCCCTTCTGAAAAAGAGCAATCTTGATAACACCATATTGAGCAACTATAGACCAATATCAAACCTTCCTTTTATAGGAAAGATTATTGAAAAGGTAGTCTTTAATCAGCTGAACAAATACTTAAACTCAAATGGATACCTGGACAATTTTCAATCTGGTTTTCGACCGCATCACAGCACAGAGACAGCGCTCATTAAGATAATAAATGATATTCGCTTAAATTCTGAATCTGGCAAAATATCAGTGCTGGTACTACTAGATCTCAGTGCTGCGTTTGACACTGTCGATCATAACATACTACTAGAGAGACTGGAAAACTGGGTCGGGCTTTCTGGGATGGCAATCAAATGGTTCAGGTCATACTTAGAAGGGAGAGGTTATTATGTGAGTATAGGAGAGCATAAGTCTAAGTGGACGTCCATGACATGCGGAGTCCCACAAGGCTCAATTCTTGCACCGCTCTTGTTTAGCCTGTATATGCTCCCACTAAGTCAAATAATGAGAAAGAACCAAATCGCCTATCACAGCTATGCAGATGATACCCAGATTTACCTAGCCTTATCTCCAAATGACTACAGCCCCATTGACTCCCTCTGCCAATGCATTGATGAAATTAACAGTTGGATGTGCGAGAACTTTCTTCAGTTAAACAAGGAAAAAACTGAAGTCATTGCATTTGGAAACAAAGATGAAGTTCTCAAGGTGAATGCATACCTTGACTCTAGGGGTCTAACAACTAAAAATAAAGTCAGGAATCTTGGTGTGATTCTGGAGACAGACCTTAGTTTCAGTAGTCATGTCAAAGCAGTAACTAAATCAGCATACTATCATCTCAAAAACATTGCAAGAATTAGATGTTTTGTTTCCAGTCAAGACTTGGAGAAACTTGTTCATGCCTTTATCACCAGCAGGGTGGACTATTGTAATGGTCTCCTCACCGGCCTTCCCAAGAAGACCATTAGACAGCTGCAGCTCATCCAGAACGCTGCTGCCAGAATTCTGACTAGAACCAGAAAATCTGAGCATATTACACCAGTCCTCAGGTCCTTACACTGGCTTCCAGTTATATTTAGGATTGATTTTAAAGTACTTTTACTCGTTTATAAATCACTCAATGGCCTAGGACCTAAATACATAGCAGATATGTTCACTGAATATAAACCTAACAGACCACTCAGATCATTAGGATCAAGTCAGTTAGAAATACCAAGGGTTCACACAAAACAAGGGGAGTCTGCTTTTAGTTATTATGCCGCCCGCAGTTGGAATCAGCTTCCAGAAGAGATCAGATGTGCTAAAACATTAGTCACATTTAAATGCAGACTCAAAACTCATCTGTTTAGCTGTGCATTCATTGAATGAGCACTGTGCGATGTCCGAACTGATTGCACTATATTCTATGTATAATCGTTTTCTTAAATTCATTTTAAACCTCTTAAATCAATTTTTTAAATAATTTTCAAAGTTTTAAATTCCTTGTTTTATTGTTGTGATTATTTTTTTTCTTTTCTTTTATGTAAAGCACTTTGAATTACCATTGTGTATGAAATGTGCTATACAAATAAACTTGCCTTGCCTTGCCTTGCCTTGCCTTGCCTTGTGTTCTCCTTTGTATAAATAGCCCTTGTGTTTCACTTGTGCTTTGTCAGTTGTTGAATGTTATTGGTGTCATTTCTACCCGTACTTTGGTTCTTTGTTCCCAGTGTTTCCTGTTTCTTGTTCCCTTTGTCGTCTTATTAAACTACCTGCACCTAGATCCACGCCTCAGCCTGTTTCCTCCAGCTACCCCACATAACAGCACAACCGACCATAACCATGGATCTAGCAGGTATGAAACTTAATCTCTTGCGCCAGGGCGAGCGTTCCCTCGTGGACCACACCCGTGAATTTTTGGACTTGGCGTATCACACAGATTTTCTGGACAATTCTTCGATTTCCTTTTATTACTGTGGACTTAATGAATATCATAAATCACAACTTACCCTATTGATGGTCCTCGAGGGAGTTTTCGTGATTTTGTGGAGCGGGCTTTGCAGCTGAGTGGTTCCCCCTTCACCATGGGTGAGGTGGAGGAGGATTTCACCATCACCGCTCAGCCATCTGTTAAACATTTTTTGGGGGGAGCTATGCTCCTCAAGCTCCGGCGAACGCGGAGCTTGGGCCATCACTAATGTTAACTGCCTGCACTATCTCTGCTACTGGACCCGACTTGGGGTGGATGAGACTGGTGTCCAGTACGGCGGACCCGCCGCTGACATCTGTGTGAGCAGCCGGCATCCCAAGGCCTTCGCCAGCCATTACGCACTCAAGCCCCCCAGCCGCTACGCACTCTAGCTCACCGGCCTCAGCACTCTCAAGACTGCCGGCCGCTACGCACTTTAGCTTTCTGTCATCAGCGCTCTCTCTAGCTCACCGGCCTCAGCGCTCTCAAGCCCCCCGGCCGCTACGCACTTTAGCTTGCCGGCGTCAGCGCTCTCTAGCTCGCCAGCCTCAGCGCTCTCTAGCCCGTCTCCCGCTACGCACTCTAGCTCACTGGCCGCTACGCACTCTAGCTCGCCGGCCTCAGCACTCTCAAGCCCGCTGGCCGCTACACAACAAAAAAATCCAGAAAAAACACATTATATAAAGGTTATAAATTGACTTGCATTTCAGTAAGTAAAATAAGTATTTGATCCCCTACCAACCAGCATGAATTATGGCTCCCACAGATTGGTTACGTGCCCAAGTGGAACACAGATTAGTTCTGTCACTTTAAGAAATTACTCCTAATGTCATCTTGTTATGAGTATAAAAGAAACCAGTCCATAGAATGTGTATCTTCCATTCAAACCTCTCCCACCACCATGGGCAAGACCAAAGAGCTGTCAAAGGACGTCAGAGACAAGATTGTAGACCTGCACAAGGCTGGAATGGGCTACAAGACCATCAGCAAGAAGCTTTTTGAGAAGGAGACAACTGTTGGTGTGAATATTCAGAAATGGAAGAAATACAAAATAACCATCAATCGCCCTCTGTCTGGTGCTCCATGCAAGATCTCGCCTTATGAGGAAAAGGATGGTCATGATAAAGGTGAGGGAACAGCCCCGAACTACACAGGAGGAGCTTGTTAATGATCTTAAGGCAGTTGGGACAACAGCCGCCAAGCAAACCATTGGTAACACACTACGTTGCAATGAGTTGAAATCATGCAGTGCCCGCAAGGTCCCCCAGCTCAAGAAGGCACATGTACAGGCCCGTCTGAACATCTAAATGATTCAGAGAAGGCTTGGGAGAAAGTGCTGTTGTCACATGAGAACAAAATTGAACTCTTTGGCATCAACTCGACTTGCTGTGTTTGGAGGGAGAGAAATGCTGACTATGACCCCAAGAACACCATCCCTACAGTCAAGCATGGAGGTGGAAACATTATGCTTTGGGGCTGTTTCTCTGCTATGGGTACAGGATGACTTCACCACATTGAAGGACCGATGGACGGGACCATGCACCATAACATTCTGGATGAGAACTTCCTTCTCTCAGCCAGAACACTGAAGATGGGTCATGGATGATGGGTCTTCCAGCATGACAATGACCCAAAATACCACCAAGGCAACAAAGGAGTGGCTCAAAAAGAAGCACATTAAGGTCATGGAGTGGCCTAGCCAGTCCCCAGACCTTAATTCTATAGAAAATCTGTGGAGTGAGCTGAAACTTTGAGTTGCCAAGAAACCTTAAGGATTTAGAGAGAATCTTTAAAGAGGAGTGGAACAAAATCCCTCCTGAGATGTGTGCAAACCTGGTGACCAACTACAAGACACGTCCTACCTCTGTGCTTGCCAACAAGAGTTTCTCCACCAAGTTTTGCTTGGGGATCAAATACTTATTTGACTCACTGAAATGCAAATCAATTTATAACCTTTGAACAGTTTTTTTTTTCTGGATTTTTTGCTTGATATTCTCTCTATCCGTTAAAATAAACCTACCATAAAAATTATAGACCCTTCATTTCTTTGTAAGTGGGCAAACTTACAAAATCAGTAGGGGATCAAATAATTATTTTCCCCACTGTAAATTAAAAAAATACAAACTATACGAATGCTTCACATAAACACTGTACCTATACACAACTAACCTACT
>NW_015647437.1:15792-16070 GCF_001515625.1 Sinocyclocheilus rhinocerous
TCATGGCTTCGCTAGTGTTGTCTGCAACCTAATCTCCGGCGAAAGGCTTCTGCACACAAAAAAAGAAAAGCCCTGCATGAAGCGAGTGAATTTTCCTGATGGATCTCATATCTATAAGATGGATTTCTTTTGGCGAGGTTACAAACGTATGCTCCTTTTCTATGTGCATTCCTCACTTAACGCGAACGTGCAAGTACACATTCAGGATAGTTTAAAAGAATTCAGGTCTTATCGGGTCCATTTGAAAAAAAAGCACATTTATTTTAAATTACCCGAGA
>NW_015647437.1:20136-23880 GCF_001515625.1 Sinocyclocheilus rhinocerous
CTTTTCATAGCTAATCTAAAGCATAACTCATGATCATAGCATAACTCATGGCTTCGCTAGTGTTGTCTGCAACCTAATCTCCGGCGAAAGGCTTCTGCACACAAAAAAAGAAAAGCCCTGCATGAAGCGAGTGAATTTTCCTGATGGATCTCATATCTATAAGATGGATTTCTTTTGGCGAGGTTACAAACGTATGCTCCTTTTCTATGTGCATTCCTCACTTAACGCGAACGTGCAAGTACACATTCAGGATAGTTTAAAAGAATTCAGGTCTTATCGGGTCCATTTGAAAAAAAAGCACATTTATTTTAAATTACCCGAGACCTGAGACCCGAGGCCGCTAATACCGAACCCGACCCGTGTCCGAGGCACTCGTAAAAATTTTGGACCCGAACCCGCTCGGGTCGGACCTCGGGTTTTCGGATCCAAGTGGACCCATGAAGACCTCTAGTTTAAACACTCAATGTCCACTAACTGTGGCGTCTGCCTTGATGCGGCCAAGGAGGCCGCATTTGAACCCTCTGACTGTCCTGTTATGGCCAAGGAGGCCGCTGTTAACTTCTCTGTGATCTTTGTTTCAGTTCTGCCTGATCCACCTTGGTGGTCACCTGCCTCATTGGCTCCATGTTGGTGGTTATTTGCTCTGCTGTGGTGGTCATCTGCTCCACCGTGGGGATCTTTGCTCCCATCTGCTTTGCTGAGGTGGTCATCTGCTCCACCGTGGTGATCTTTGCTCCTGTCTGCTCTGCTGTGGTGGTTATCTGCTCCGCCCTGGTGCTGTTCTGCTCCACCTGCTCTGCCTGCTCCACCCTGGCCTCCTGCACTGCCTGCTCTGCCCTGGTCACTTTCTCCACCTCAGTCTCCAGGACCTCTTCCATCCCATGAGCCTGGCCCACCTTCCCTCCACCTGTTCCGCCTCCGCTCCACCACCCTCCTGGACTTTTGTTGCATATGTTTTGTCTTTTGTTTTTGGAGCGTCTGGAATCCGCTCCTTAGGTGGGGGCTATGTCACCTGTTCCTTGTGTGTGTTTTGCCCCTGTCTGCTGTGTGCCTTGTTTGTTTCCATAGCTACCCTCATTAGTTGCCATAGACACTCATTGGACCACACCCACTCCTTGTTAGTTTCCATAGTAACTCATTGGTTCCTTGTGTTCTACTGTGTATAAATAGCCCTTGTGTTTCACTTGTGCTTTGTCAGTTGTTGAATGTTATTGATGTCGTTTCTACACGTGCTTTGGTTCTTTGTTCCCAGTGTTTCCTGTTTCTTGTTCACTTTGTCGTCTTATTAAACTTCCTGCACCTAGATCCACGCTTCAGCCTGTTTCCTCCAGCTACCCCACATAACAGCAGCTTTAAGAAAATTATGCTATATTTATGTATAAAATATTTATATATTATTTAAAAAAAATATGTATTCATGTATGTGTGTATTTATATATACATAATAAATATACACAGTACACACACATATATTATGTAAACACAGACTTTTATTTTGGATAATAAAAGTCGGTGATTACTTGCGATTAATCATTTGACAGTGTATACATAAATTGTTGAAACTAAATACCATCCATGTAAAGTAAAAATACAAATTTTAACTTTGTAACTATGTAGGAAAAAAGTGAGAGTGAAAAGTTACAAATATTTACCATGTATTCTCATCTCCGTGTCCAAATGTGCTGTATGCACCACTAATATGTCTGTAGTTCATCTGTCTCTGGTATCCTGTTGAGTTTAAACATTCTGGGTTGATCAAGTGTTTCTGAAGTCAAATGTATTGTGACTTAATTTCTCAGTATTTCAGTATTCTCTTAACATGATTGATTTCTCTCACCGCTCTTAAGGAAGCCGGTGGCTCTCTCTCGGATGGCTGAGGTGAGCTGCTCTGTGTTTTCCAGATACTGCAGAATGTAAATATTGGGAGAAAGAATAGCCATGTTTTGTTCTCCACAGCCGTACGGCATCTGTAGTAATCCGTGAAGATTGCTCAGTGCACGACCCAATATGTCTCCTACAAACCAAACACAAATAATACACTACATTTTAGAAATCCAATTTCTGCTTGTATATGTACTAATTTCCATACTAATTTACTTATTTCTGCTTGTGTATGTAAATGTTACCAATGACTGAAACAGTGGATCTGGCTGATCCCTCTAATGTTGACAGATAACAACATTGTCACTAACCCAACTGCAGCAAGTTGCCAAATCCATGTTTCAGGAAAGACAGTACGAACTGTCACTTCAACTGAGGAGTCTCCTTCATTCAAATCAAACGCTATACCAGATCGACTGTAATACACAAGCATCCCTACAAAAAAAGCACACGATATGATGTGATACCTGAATCAGAACATGTACTGTAGCAATTTAGTACAGAACTACTGTCTCGTATCTCTGTCACATTATACACTTTCTGAAATATCTAAACTATATTCACAACATTGTGTTCACAACATTAAAACTACCTACAGTATATTATTTTATAATGACAACATTTCAACCATGATGATATTTTCCCTTTTACTGTTTATACTTATTTAGTTCAATTTTTTTTGTAATATGCTAATACATTTTTTTTTTATCAAGGGGCCTATAAATAATTTATAACTTTATAAATAAAGTTGAATTGAAAAAAAAAATCAGTTCAGGTTTGTACAGCTAACATAAAATAGTGTGAAGAAACAGATACACTGTCAACAAAATACATAATAAGAAGTATAATAAGAATATAAAAGCCAATACATTAAACTTAAACATATTGTCTTTATAATTTCACACTTTTCTCACAGAATAAATGATCCTTTACATTTTGGGAGGTGTATCTCTTGCAATTAGTACCTTGATGTCACAAATTTTGAGAACTGCTGATTTAAATAACTTTATAGATCAGACAGATGTCACAAAACAAAGAGTCATTTGTGCTCTTGCAGTGCCATTATGAAAAAGTGCTTAATAATGGTGAATTCCAGTCATATTAAATCATTGATAGCAAATGCATGCATTAATGAACTCATAGATATTACCTATATCTTCATATCTGTGATAAGTCAAGCCCTTGTATGACAGACACTTAGGGACTCGCACAGCCAAATTTGTAGCCATTTTCAGCCCCACATTCTGTCCAACAGCAAAATGAACCACATTAAATGTAACATAAATAAAATACAAATTTTTGTAGCTGTCAGAATAAGAGGAATTTTACACATATTAATCCACTTGTTACCTTTAGGGATTCATAGGCGTTGTCTGTCAGTACAGCTCGACGGGGTCTCACATGCAGACACTCCTGCTCATCTTCAACGCTGTAAGGATAATCTGACACTGATTGCACTGGCAGCAGGTTGAAGATCTGTAATGAGAGCACATTCACACTAAATAATTCGTGTCAGGGTACCTCTTAATCTTTATGTTGCAGTGGGAAAGAAAATGAGGTTTAAAGGGATAGTTCACCCAACAATGAAAATTACCCTATGATTTATTCACCCTCAAGCCATCCTAGGTGTATATGACTTTCTTCTTTCAGACGAATACAGTTGGAGTTATATTAAAAGATGTCCTGGCTCTTCCAACCTTTATAATGGCAGTGAATAGTTGTCAAGATTTTGAAGCAAAATAAAGTACATCCATCCATCATAAAAAAGTACTCCACATGGCTCCAGGGGCTTAATAAAAACCTTCTGAAGTGAATCGATGCATTTTGAGTACGAAAAATATCCATATGTACAACTTTATAAAC
>NW_015647437.1:25863-29626 GCF_001515625.1 Sinocyclocheilus rhinocerous
CAGCTGTGGCCCATCCTGAGGGCTATTTATGCGCCTTCCCCACGCCACTCTGGGCGGATTATTAATAATTGTTTGTACGGGACTGATGCAAGCCCTGCGTGGCCGTATTGTGTCAGAGTCTTCTGTTCCTTGCCTGTGTCTCAGAGTAGTAGCTCTGTTTGTGTTTTGACTTTGTTTTCCCCTGCAGTCAAATAAACCTGCATTTGGACCCAGAGCCCTGCTTACACTGTGTTTTTCCTAACCGCGCCGTGACAATCGTGGGATGATTTTTGGGTGAACTATCCCTTTAACACCCATGTCACCTTAAACAATAATGATGATTATAGTAGACACTAGATTCATATCTATGGAGACACAGATAATCAACATTGAATCTTAAAGCATTTACACCTTGTCAGTATCCAGACGTTCTCCTGGCTTCAGGATCAGGACGCTCTTATCTACAGCACTGAGGCCGCACAGTGAACCAGGCTGAGCTGAGAGCTGGAGAGTGTTTTTCTCACCAGGAACTGCTTTAGCAGGAGAAAACCGCAGCGACACCTGTGACGACAACAGTAGGGTGTGTAATTTTAGTATTGAACCAGAATGACCGTGATTGTGTAAATGGGCAGATTTTTTTTACATGCCTTGTTTTTGAAACACTTTTCAATGTCAAATTTTGTGCTACGAGCAACAACATTTTCACTGGGCAGAACACAGTAGGCCAGAATCTGCACTGCAGGAGCCAGATCTGCACCAACAGACAGTTTGAACGACACTGTGCCACTTGCTGCTCCATTAGAAGACTTCACTTCAACCTTCTCATATCCATGATGAACGATCACTCCTCTGGACATGACCTGAAGCAGACAGATGACACTCCGATGACAAACTGACCAGTGCAGTCAGTTAATACTGTTAACAAACAATGAATTCAACAGCGTAACAATGTACATACTGCACATTCTCACCATATAGACAATGTCAGTTTTGAAGCCTTCAACAGTCTCTCCAACAAAATAATACTTGATAGTCACTGTAAACTCAGCATCACACTGTAATGGTTGCTCAATATTCTCTATAATCAGTTCACTTAATGTTGGGGTGTATGGAGTGGCAGCCCGGAAAAGCTGAACTGTTTTTCTATCCGTAGAGAAGAAAGGTGTTTTGTAACCATGATAATGAAATGCTGGATACACACTTGCCTGAAAAAAAGAATGTGCCAATATTTTCATGTAATCAAAACATTAACTGATTAAACATTTGGTGGATGAGTAGCAATTATCATACCATCAGATTAATATCTTTTTCAGGAAGACTAGACGTATTAAAAAAGAAGCTGGCCAGTCCATCGCTGTCTGTAGTGAGATTTAGGAGCAGTTTTGAGGACCAGGTTTCACCCTCCAAAAGATAAACCACTTTGTTTTGTATTGGTGCGCCTTTGAAATTTGAGAGTTTGATCTGTTAAAAATAAGATTTTGAAGGAATAAATGATTCTGTACATATCAATGCTGTTAAACTGAGAACCTGATCTTAGACTTACTTTTCCTTCTATAACTGATCCATGTTCATATGTTTTGGGCAGGTCAGTAAGTGTGCATTTTCCAATTTCATAAGTGAGAGATATAGTTTCAGATTTTGTCATGGTGATCTCTGTAAAATACAAATAGATGATGAGTGTGAAACTTAAATTTTAATGAAACCAGATTTTAAAACTCTCATTTCAGTAATTAATAGCTCACCTGTTCCTTCTTCTGTGACTGTTGCTTCAACATGAAGAGAATTTTCTAGTCGATCATTATATGTTGAGTTTAAAAAGGTAGATATATCTAAGGTATGGATAGCACAGCCTGTCTTTTTCATCTAATGGAAATGAATGAACACACACACAATGCCTAAGAGTGACTTAATCTGGATGTAGGAAACAAATGTCACATGCCACTTTTGGTACTGCACTGACAAACCTCAGCGGTTTCATTCACACATATTGGACTGTGTTTGTCACGCCTGTGAGAGTAGCGTGGAATATCACGACACACTTTCACCCATGATTTACCAGATACAGGCTGCCCGTACGTGTATCTGTGAAAAATGTACAAGACAAAGATGTATGGAAGAAAACAATCCTTTCTTTATGCTTTTAATACGTTTAAGTAAAGATGCTACTCACTTTCCACAAACCTCAACTGCCATTAACTCATCATCTATGCTCACTGTCTCTGGTGCTGTAACAGTAACTTCAAACTTAGGCAAAACTACAGAGGACGAAAGTTATAGTTATTATTAATCACATTTTGACTTTGTATGAAATTTGTCCCATGCAAACATTGCAAATAGTTTATTACTTACCATATTTTTTCACCTCAAAATCATGTGAGATCATCCTGTCACCAATATAAGACTTCAGTCTGTACACACCTTGATGGCTTTCCGGGTTTAATTCATAAGAACGCTGCAAAATCCAGCTTGTTGAAGACACATTTGTCCATTGACCAATTCTGTTACCTTTACTGTCCTATTTAATACCAAACACAAAGTGCAGGTAGTTACAGCCAGCTTTCACATGTTCTGATCAATAATAAAGAAATACAGAATAATTACTGAAAACACAATGCAAAAATCAGTCAGTGCCAGTGTTGTGCTTGTCATGAATGACTGACTGTACAGAAGGAGGTTTTGTGTTCTTACCTCAAGTACCATTTTTTAAATGAGAAAAAGTGACAGACGATTTATATAGAAATTAAAACGAATAGAAACACTTAGTTACTTACGGCCCTGACGTTTGTCCATTGACAAAGACAAGGAGAGAGAACAGAAGGAGCCGTTTCCAACAGCAGCTAATGTTCAGATCCATGATGACGAGTGATCATCTAGGTCTTGACATGAACTGAGCCGTCTCTTATAAAGGGAGTCTCATGCTAAATGTGGTCCTTCAAAAACATTTGTATCGATTATTTGATTAATGATTCAACCATGTAGGCAATACCATTTGAAAACCTGTGCAATATTAGCACTACTAAAGCCTAAAAAATACATCTGTGCTACAGTAAATATTAAAAGTATTATTTATGCAGTAAAATATAGATGACACATTATGTAATAATAACTTATACAGATATTTACAAAACATATTTTACAGTTGAACAACTCAAAGTTTGCAATGAATTTATGCTGCCATTATACGAGGAAATGTATATTTATTTTTATATTGTATTTTATATTGTTTTTAGTCATTCACACAGCCTATAGAAAATGGTAAAATATACACATCATCATCATCTGAACAAACTATACACACACACAAAATACCCCTAGGGCTTCTGAACTCTTTCCAATGTCAACAAACAATACTGAAATCAAGGGTCAAGAATCACCTACACCCACTCAGAGTAAATGTTTCTTCATATCTGCAAATCCTTTGACCCCTTCTAATATGGCTTCTGAAACCTCAGCTCATTAAAATGTGTAAATCTGTTAATACTCAAGATTCTACACCATGATGAAGATTTTTCCATGTTTGTTTGTTTGTTTTCTGTCTAGGATCTTATTTGTAACATTGGGATGGATATGCAGATTGGCAGATGCCACACAAAGACAGGAAAAGCGCAAGGTTTGACAAACCTTCTCATATATTATTGTGAGTTCTTCTGGTTTTTAGGAATAATAGTATTCTCCTTATTACTTGAGAGTGATGGGATGAGAAGTTTCAATGGAAGTCCGGTTCCACCGATGAATAAAAAAACAGTAAGATAATTGTGAATTTTATCTCACATTCTGACTTTTT
>NW_015647437.1:29636-42754 GCF_001515625.1 Sinocyclocheilus rhinocerous
GGCAATAACAAAAATATACAGATCTATGATGACGCGTGATCATCTAGGTCTTGACATGAACTGAGCCGTCTCTTATAAAGGGAGTCTCATGCTAAATGTGGTCCTTCAAAAACATTTGTATCGATTATTTGATTAATGATTCAACCATGTAGGCAATACCATTTGAAAACCTGTGCAATATTAGCACTACTAAAGCCTAAAAAATACATCTGTGCTACAGTAAATATTAAAAGTATTATTTATGCAGTAAAATATAGATGACACTATGTAATAATTACTAAGATATTTACAAAACATATTTTACAGTTGAACAACTCAAAGTTTGCAATGAATTTATGCTGCCATTATACGAGGAAATGTATATTTATTTTTATATTGTATTTTATATTGTTTTTAGTCATTCACACAGCCTATAGAAAATGGTAAAATATACACATCATCATCATCTGAACAAACTATACACACACACAAAATACCCCTAGGGCTTCTGAACTCTTTCCAATGTCAACAAACAATACTGAAATCAAGGGTCAAGAATCACCTACACCCACTCAGAGTAAATGTTTCTTCATATCTGCAAATCCTTTGACCCCTTCTAATATGGCTTCTGAAACCTCAGCTCATTAAAATGTGTAAATCTGTTAATACTCAAGATTCTACACCATGATGAAGATTTTTCCATGTTTGTTTGTTTGTTTTCTGTCTAGGATCTTATTTGTAACATTGGGATGGATATGCAGATTGGCAGATGCCACACAAAGACAGGAAAAGCTCAAGGTTTGACAAACCTTCTCATATATTATTGTGAGTTCTTCTGGTTTTTAGGAATAATAGTATTCTCCTTATTACTTGAGAGTGATGGGATGAGTAAAGTTTCTATGGAAGTCTGTTTCCACAAATTAATAAAAACAAAAAAAAAGGTAATTGTGAATTTTATCTCATAATTCTCACTTTTTTCTCACAATACTAACTTTTTTTTCAGAATTGTGTGATATAAACTCACAATTGCGAGTTACAAAATCAGAATTGTGAGATATAAACTCTCAATAAAATCTCGCAATTGTGACTTTTATTTCTCAGAACTGCGAGTTTATATCTTAAAATTCTGAGAAAAAGGCCTGAATTGCGAGATGTAAACTCACAATTGTGAGAGAAAAGTCAGAATTGTGAGATAAAAATTCACATCCTGAGCAAATGGTGACCAATTGTAGAATGGGAATAGGTGTGGGACACCGAGAACCATCTCAGACAATGGGGTGTCAGAACTTCATTAACATACAGACCACAGCTGTTACGACAGGAGCAACTTCATTTACATTAAGGGTAGTAAACTGTAACTGTATAAAACAATGGTTTGAGTTTAGGATGTTAGGGGGTTCATTCTGACTCTGTTGAATTCAAGGTACTAAATGTACATTGACACTGCTATGCTGCAATAAACAACTAATTTTTTCTTTCATTTATTCTTACAGTATCATCATAAAACATCTGATTCTGAAATATAATGTTTCCACTGTTGGGGAGTAACTAGTTACATGTAATAGAGTTACATAATTTAATTACAAAATAAATGTAACTATTATCTGTTACAGTTACTTATGAAAATGTGTAATTAAATTACAGTTACTTATGAAAATGTTAATGATTACAAAGGGGGTTACATCTGAATATTTTCACACACATACAGATTTGATAGATTTCTTTCCAAAATTGCATCTAAACTGCTCTAAAATATGAAACAGGACACATGTTTATTTGATAACTCTTTTATTTCCTATTTGGGTTTATGTATATGCTTTATTTTTTTAAATTAACTGTTTTTCTTTCCAAGGCATTGTTAGATACCAGTCTTTCCTGTCATAACTATGCAAAGATTTGATTTCAAAAACAATATCATAGCTATTAAACTATCTTGTTACAATTTTAAATCTGTATTTAACCTCAGAACAATCTCAAAGTAAAAAGAGGTGCTAGGGGGTTCTAACATGGCGGCAAGCTAGACAGATGCATGACTCAATGCTCCTACCACAGACAACCAGATTTCTAGTATTTTAAGACTCTTTAAAGGGGTCATATGATGTTGCTAAAAAGAACATTATTTTGTGTATTTGGTGTAATGAAATGTGTTTATGCGGTTTAAGGTAAAAAAAAACACATTATTTTCCACATACTGTACATTATTGTTTCTCCTCTATGCCCCGCCTTTCTGAAACGCGTCGATTTTTACAAAACTCATCGGTCTGAAAAACGAGGTGTGCTCTGATTGGCCAGCTATCCAATGCGTTGTGAAGACTCGAACCCGCAACCTTTGGGTTACGAGTCCTAATCTCTAACCATTAGGCCACGACTTCCCCCATAAATCTTCAGCTGCACCACCATGGTCGGCAAAGGTGCATCCTATCTCATTGCATCCATTTGGGTCAATCACACGTGATCTTAGCCAAAACACCGAAAAGCGATCTACCCCTATGTTTTGATGGTCAAGGATTACAATAATACCATATACAAAAACATAAATTGTTCAGGTGAAGAGTTAATGGTGAAATCAGCAATGTGAGAAGGAAATAACAGTATCTGAGCATCATAGTATCACAGCATTTACAAAAGTCCATATTATGGCTATTAATTTCTTTCTTTCTTTGATAATTAACTAATATTTTATTCAATAGTACAATTAAAGATTGCTTTAATGAATTAATTATTAATTCGTTACATTTATATAGCGCTTTTCTGGGTACTCAAAGCGCTTTACATGAATCTCCTCAACCACCACCAATGTGCAGCATCCACCTGGATGATGCGACGGCAGCCATATTACGCCAGAATGCCCACCACACACCAGCTTAACTAATATTTTATTCAATAGTACTATAAAAGATTGTTTTCAAGAATACAATCATTTATTTAAGAGACATAAAAAAATATAATCTCAAGTAAGTGTATTTTTCCTTACCTCTCAGGCAGAGTCAGGTAGGCGGCAGTATGTTTCCAATACATTCTTGTTCTCTCTCAACAATGCTCTAACATCACACGCAGACGACAACGCAATCTTGCTAAGCTGCGTCCTATCTGTCCTATAGCATCTGAGTTTCATGCTATTATGGTAACAGCTCCTGTTAAACTCCATATTGCAATGATTTATTGCCTTTCTGGTCAACTGGACACCTTTATAGAGGAGCTGTATGGGCTGCTGTCCTCATTCTCTGTGGATGGCAGTCCACTTGTGGGCTTTGGTGACTTCAAAATACATCTGGAGAAGCCTTACACTGCTGTCACGGTTGTACTACACTGAGGAGCGAGGAACGAGGAGACACAGGAGAATTCGCAGTAAACACAGTCTTTAATCCTTCCAACACGGGGTATACAGGGCAGACAGGAACACATGCAGCACAAGATGAACATTAAATTCCGGACAAGGGAGAATGGCACAGGCTAGAACTTAAATGGGGCAGATAACAAGGGGCAGACAGGTGAAGAGGATAAACTAATAAGGAGACACACCTGGAAACAATGAACAATCAAACACACAGGAAAACTAGGTAGCAGAGCACATGGGGAGCAAAAACACAACACAGACAGTCCAGAATCCTGGCATTACGCCCCCTCCCGGAAGGTGCGTCCACGCACCATAGAAACAATAGAGGGAGGGATGGGTGGGAACTTGGGAGGAGGCTCAGGAGGAGGACGGATATCCAGGAGGGGGCCGGCAGACAGAGTCCAGGGAAGAGACGATGGAGGGAGGAGCCAGGGAGGAGACAGGAGGGGCTTGGAGCAGGAGGAGTCCAGCTGGACCCAGGCCACAGCCATAATGACTGCCCACGGTGGAGCCGACGGAGGGAGGAGCCATGGAGGAGGAATGGCCGCCGACTCCAGGGGGCCGACCAACGGCGGTGGAGCAGGTGGTGGAGGAGCCCGAGGCGGAGACAGAGAGCCAACGAGCCAGGGGGATGCCGAGGATCCGTGGGGCCAGGGTGGAGCCGAGGGATCTAGCGACCAAGGCGGAGGCGGAGATCCAAAGATCCGCAGTGGAGCTGGAGCTGGTGGGAGGAAGGAGCCCAATAGAGCCGGTGGGACTGAGCAACGAGGTGCAGCCGGAGGAGCGGAGTCCTGAGGCGATGGCAGGTCGACACCCGACCAAGGTGGAGCCGGAGGGACGAGGGAGCCCAGTGGAGCTGGTGGATCGACGGGTGACGGTGGAGGCGAGGGAGCTATGAGTCGAGGTCGAGCCGCTGGGTCTAAGGGCCGAGGCGGAGTCCGGGCCTCGGAGGCTGGAGGCGGAGGTGAGGGATTCTCCAGCCACGGCGACGCTGGAGGATGGCAGAGCCATGGAGCTCGCACTGTATTGATGGTGGGCTGAGGGCAAGCAGAGGGGCTGCCAGACGACAACGGTGGAGGAGGCAGGAGCGGGTGAGAGGGCGGGCATTTGTGCGTCTCTGGGCATTCAGGGCTTAACTCTGGATCGGAAGCCCCCTCTTGACTGAACACGGGAACAGGATGGCACTCAGGAGGAGTGGACACTTAAGGGCGCTTACGAGGAGCTGGCACTGGAGGGCACTTTCTAGGGGCGGGCACTGGAGGGCGCTCTGGACTGGATTCGGGGACTGGAGCCCTCTCCTCTTCGCTTTGGCACTTTCGCCGCGCCATACTCAGCTCACCCTCAGCCGCGGTGCAGAGGGCGGAGCTCCTTTCCACACTCACACCGTCCGCGGCTTTCTCCCTCGTGGCAGGCATTGTCGCCGGCTCTCGCACCTGATCTGATGGCTTGGGCTCTCCTTCAGGGGCGATCCTCCGCTCAGTCGCTCGGCATTGCGCTGGCTCGTAAATCACGGTGGGAACGGGCTCTCCGTCATCGGTGGGCTCTAGCTTTAGCTACGCACAGTGGGGAGATAGTGGGCTGGGCTCTGGGTCTGGATTGGCACCGGCGAGATCCCCCTCAGGACAGACGGTGACCGGGGATCTGTGTCTCGCCAGTGTCCACTCCACAAATGTGGCGAATTCCGCTCGAGGGCCATCTTTGGACGACTGCGCTCTGCATGCGGGGTTGAGGCTGGAGTCATAGAACGCGCAGAGCGCGTCGTCCGGGTAGGTGGTTAGATGGGCAATCGCCAGAAACAGTCTGGTATGACCCTCGAGCGATCTTTCCCCCTGCTTAGGGGAAAAAGTAATAAACAAATAAGGAGACACACCTGGAAACAATGAACAATCAAACACATGGGAAAACTAGGTAGCAGAGCACATGGGGAGCAAAAACACAACACAGACAGTCCAGAATCATGACAACTGCAGACTTCCACTCCTAGCTTCATTTGATCTCAAATGGCTTACCACCACAAGTACTAACAAATCAGTCAACCAGCTTGACTTAATTTACACATGCAATTGTATCACAGACAACATTTGGTAAAACCTCTAGACATCTCTGCTCATTTCTTTATTACATTTAACCTACATATTACTACCTGTGTGCCACCAATTCCTCTACCAGTTACTTATAGGCGAAATCTACGCTCCCTTTCACCCTTCCATCTTTCCTCTGTAGTGTCATCCTCTCTTCCCTCACCCACCCATTTCTCATCTCTGGATGTAAATACAGCAACTGACACTTTATGATCCACTTTAACTTCTTGTCAAGACAATATCTGTCTAGACAGGCCAGTGCATAATACCCCTTCTAACCTAAAAAGTTGCCCCATGTATCATCATCTTTACTGTGTTTTTGCTGAGCAGTTTTTTGGGTGGCTCACCAATGTACTAGATTTCTCATATACAAAAAAATTAAGTAGGCTTGACCAAAATTTTTGTGGGGAGAAGAATTTATTGAAGATGGTAGTGTAGCAGTTCTTCAATAGCGATGTTAGCATGTCTTCCTTCAGACAATTTTACCCTTGTATGAATCCTAGCTTCTCTCAAAGTTTTGTCTGTGGGATATAATTTTATACCTGAAGACAAAAGAGCCTTAAACAATACTGTTAGGACCTTCCCGCTGGAGATCCTGCAGTCTACAAGACGTTCTTGAGGAATGCTGTTCATTTGTTATTCTAATGGAATGGACCATTTGGTTCACACCTTTATAGACACAGTTACATTATTTCTTTCACAGAATGACCAACTGACTTTTAACAAATCAGGTTTCAGCAGCGGCCATTCAACTGAGACTGCTTAACTGTCGGTCACTGTAGCCCTGCAGATAGCGAAAATCGATTCCAAATCATCAGTTCTTATTCTGTTGGATCTATCTGCCACTTTTGACACCGTGAATCATCAGATTATCCTGTCTGCCATTACCGGATCTGCACTCCACTGGTTTGAATCTTATTTCACAGGTAGGTCTTTCAGGGTTTCCTGGGGAGGAGAGTAGGGCTGTGCAAATAATCGAATGCGATTTTCATGCACATCTTGTCAGTAAAGCCGGTTCTGTGATTAGTAGTAAATCTCCAGCACGTGCTTTCAGATGGAGCGGCATTTACTACACAGAGCCGTAGATCACTGACAAGTGATCAGTTCTTGGACCCCTCCTCTTCACCATATGCACTACATCACTGGGACCCATTATACAAGTACATGGTTTCTCCTACCATTGCTATGCTGATGACTCACAGCTCTATCATTAATTTCAACCAGACAATCCAATAGTAGCTGCATGGATCTTCGGTCCGCTGTTAAACGTCTTCCTGAGTTCGTCTCCCTTGGTTCTTGAAATTAAAGTCTTGTTAAATTATTCTCCAGCGTCTCCTCGTTCCTCTAAGTGCATTGTGACAAGCACCCTCCTACTTCCTCCTCACTCTTACGAATCTACATCCCCTCCAGAAGCCTGAAGTCTGTAAGTAAGCGATGCTTTGTGGTAACATGACAGAGAGGCATTTTTGTTCACCTTTCCTGGCTGGTGAACTGATCTTCCCACAATCGCAGTAATTAACAGAACACCCAAAACATTATCTGAGAGCAACACTAATTTAATCCCATACCCAACCCATTTGACATAAAAACTGGGACCCGAACCGCACCTGCATTAAATCTCCTACATGAGGTAGTGGTGAACTGATCTTCCCACAATCGCAGTAATTAACAGAACACCCAAAACATTATCTGAGAGCAACACTAATTTAATCCCATACCCAACCCATTTGACATAAAAACTGGGACCCGAACCGCACCTGCATTAAATTTCATGAGGTAGACAAAACTAATTAAAACTTTTATTCAAATTGTGATAAATACAGAAAGCAAGCAAAGAGTGCTTCCTTTAATATAATCACTACAGCTGTCAATTAGTGGCAGCGCGAATGGCTACATTGCTCAGTGTGTACTGGACCGAGTCGAAACAGTCTTGGTTATTGGACCCGCAACCCACCCGTGCTTGTCACCATCCGGCCCGCACCTGCATCACACCCTACACATAAATATTATTCCACCCGTTATATCAAATGTTAGCGATTCACCTGCATATACCCGCCCGCATGCAGGACTTTGGCTTCCCCCTTGTGGACGACATAATAGACAACTCTGGCCCCAGAGAGTGATTGTAAATTAAGTTTACATGAAATATGTTTGAAATTTCATTCTGCATCTTCTGAGATTTCATTGTAATCCTTCTCATAAAGTCATTGAATTAACCATTAACTGTTCACCTGATTGCTTTGCCATCTGCATGTGATGTTAGAGCATTGTTAAGAGAGAACAAGAATGTATTGGAAACACACTACCGCCTACCTGACTCTGCCTGAGAGGTAAGGAAAAATACACTTACCTGATATGATTTTTTAATATATCTCTGAAATATATGATAGTATTCTTGAAAACAATCTTTTAAAGGGGTCATATGATGCTGCTAAAAAGAACATTATTTTGTGTATTTGGTGTAATGAAATGTGTTTATGCGGTTTAAAGTTCAAAAAACAAATGAAATTTCCGAATTTGGGGGCAGACTAACAGAAGCTGAGCACCGAATTAGCGAATAATGTGGAAAAGCTACAGAAAACAGTGATTGCTCTGGAAAGTCGAATAGTAACGCTCAGCTCGGATCTGGATGACTTAGAAAACCGCA
This sequence comes from Sinocyclocheilus rhinocerous, assembly GCF_001515625.1. NCBI lineage: Eukaryota > Metazoa > Chordata > Actinopteri > Cypriniformes > Cyprinidae > Sinocyclocheilus > Sinocyclocheilus rhinocerous. Next base: position 37,681 of record NW_015647437.1, read on the forward strand.
ACTGCCGCTGCAATCTCCGCTTAGTCAACCTGCCTGAAAAAGCGGAAGGGACGGATGCAGCAAACTTTCTGGAAAAGTGGCTCACCGACATGTTTGGAGCATCTACCTTTCTGAGCCCAGTGATCATTGAAAGAGCGCACAGAATTTGCAGACTCCCGACAAAGCCACAGCAATATCCGCGGGTAATGATCATGAAATTTCTGAACTTTCGTGATCTGCAGAGAGTGATACAGGCTGCCTTTTTTATACTTTTTAAAAAAATTATTAAAAACTTTTTTTTCTCGTGGGCAATTTTAATATAATTTAATTTTTTTATGATCATAGAGGTATGGACAAGTAATGTTGTTAAAAATGTCAAGTGAATCTCAGATAACATTTATATCCTGGAATGTTAGGGGGCTAGGTAAACTTTCAAAGTTAAAACAGGTCATGTCTAGACTTAAACAATTTAAAGCATCTATTGTGCTTCTACAAGAAACCCACCTTTTGCCTAGCGAACTACTAAAAGTATAGAAGATGGCCAGGTCAAGTGATCTCTGCTTCATATACATCCAACTCAAGGGGAGTAATGATTCTGATTCATAAAGCCATTCCATTTAAAATATCAAAGGTGATTTCAGATAAGTCAGGCAGATATCTAATTGTTCAAGGCTTTCTTATAGATAACGCCATTACACTTGTAGATGTGTATGGGCCCAACTCTGACAGTCCAGAATTTTTTGAAAACTTGTTCCTAATCTTGGCCTCCCAACCTGGCTATTTCATTATAGGAGGAGATTTTAATGTAACATTAAAACCACATTTAGATCGGTACAATAGTAAGGAAATGACTCGCATGCAAAGCAGGAAAAAGCTTCATAGTTTTATAGAGGAACTCGATTTATGTGATCCATGGAGGAGAAAATATCCTAACAAAACTGAATATTCATGTTATAGTTCATCACTAAAATCATATTCACGAATAGACTACTTTTTGATTTCAAATCAATTATTCCATCAGATTTTTGATTGCTCCTATGAGTCTATTGTGATCTCTGATCACGGTCCAGTTAAACTTTTATATAATGCTTCAAAAATAATTAAAGGGCCTTGCAGATGGAGGGGCCTTGCCTGATGTTTGTCCATTAACATTCAGCGCCATGATGACGAGTGATCATCCAGGTCATGAGATAAACGTCTCTAATAAAGGGACTTTCATTCTAAAGGAGGTCTTTCAAAATCTGATTAATGATTAAACCATGCAGGCATTTTGTTTTGAAAACATGAGTGCTGCATTAGCATTGCAAGCTACATTCCAAAAGCTAATTTGTGCTATCTGTTGTGCAATTTTTTATATCAGTATTTCACATGGCCTGTAGAAAATAGTGAAAAATATACAGTGTATCATCTGAACAAACTGTACATCGAACGAAATGTAAGGCTGCTGATGTCTTTCCTGATTAAACAAACAATGACACTGAAGCTGAGGGTCAAAAATCACCTACACCCACTCAGTCTGAGTAAGAGAATTACTGTAATATGTGGTTTATGTTTGCAAAAACATGACCACTTCTAAAATGACTTCTGAAAGCTCGAAAAACATTGTCATGAAACTCAATTAAAAGATACTTACTTGAGATTCAGTACCATAATTTTCCCTTCAATGTAGAGACTTTTGAAGCTGCAGTTCCAATACTTTATTTTTGTTTTGTTTTGTATTATGCACAGAGAATAACAAAATCCATGTGAGGGGGTAGAGCTTTTCCGTATGACTCCTAAACTCTGGAATAGCCTTGGTAATCCTGGTTGCACAGGATTAATACATACTTTTTCTGTTTAAAGGGGTCATATCATACATTTATTTTTATTATTCTCTTTTCTCTCTATCTCTCTCTTTTAAGTGCTTTTTAAGTGTTATAATCAGACTAAATTATAGTATATCTTAAACACATTGGGATGGACAAACAGAAGGGCCAGTACACAAGCAGGAAAAGCAAACAAAGGTAAACAAATTATCATAATCGATGTTCTTCTGATATTATATTTATATAGTTATTCTGACTTTTAGGAATAATAGCATTCATCCATTATTTTCTTTACTGATGGTTAAGACAGGTTCATAATTTGGGGTAAATTGTTAGTGATGGTTTATTATTTATATTTTTTTCTCTTTAAAAAAAAAATTATAATTTAGTTGTTGGCTGATGCTGTTTAATTAATAATGAAGAAGAATATAAAAATTCTACAACATAAAACCTACAATGGTCATAATTGGTCTTCTTTCACTGCCTCAAGACAAGATCTAAAAGCAGAGCTGAGAAAAGATCAAATTTCACAAGTTATCATAAAACATCTGCATTAAACAAGCATGCACTGTAGCTAAATACAATAAAAATCAACAACCACACCATACCTTGCATGCTTTCATCCATTTATTAATCATATGTGTTGTGATTTGGCTGTCAAGTTCTCGTGACATGACCAAAACTCCAGGATTTGGAGTTTTGTTCAAATTTGGGCTGATCAAATGGAAATAATTTAGTCCAGGATAAAGAATAAACATCATAATATTAAACATTTGAGTTTTTAAACATCTTCATCCAAGCTGAACTATGAGCTGATGAGCTTCAGTTCTGCAGCTTCATTGACAGTGGAAGGAGTATTTGGTCTCTGACTGATCACCTGAATGAAAAGGATATTAATATTTATACAACGATGGAAATCTGTACATTAAAAACAAATCTGAATAATCTGCATCACATGATAAAAACATTCAACACTGGCATATAAAATCTTACTTGTTTGGTAGTAATCATACACTTTGGCCACAGCTGGCCTGAGATTCTTCACGGGAAGAATCTGATTAATTTGTATCTGGTAATCCATTGGAATATTTTTTGGGATCTGCAGGGGGACACAATCTCATCGGTCTTGGACATTATGGATACAATGTTTATGAATTGACTTAAATTACATAAAATCATATCACTGTTGCTGTTCTCTCACCTCCTTCAAATTCACAATGACATGATCATCTTTGGCATCGACTCGCTCCACAAGTGATACGTATCTGCCGGAAGAAGTTCCAAGCTGTGCAGAAAAAACACTTGTTAATCTCTAAATACTGACCTCGGTTAGGGGCAGGTTTTGTAACTATAATTACAATACAACAGGTCTGTATTTGATTGTATAATTTATTGTATGTTTCACTAATTGTATATGTAGCTGTTACTTAACACATAAGATTCAAAAAATAATATAATTTTGCCTTACAAACATTTCATTCATAAAACAAAATAAATGACCTTGAAAAGATTGTACCAAAATAACGACTTTATTCAACAATTTCTTCTCTTCCATGTCAGTCTCCGCCATGCATTCACAAGAGTAAGAGGATGCATGCGCGTGATGCTGCTGATGCAGGATGTTCTGAACTTCTGACGTAGAACGCAGATCCGCTGCGCCTTGTTTACAAGCAGAAGAAGACACACGCTGTACATAAAACAGTCTTCATAAACTTGTCTGAAGATTTCGACAGAGATGACAAAATTTTTGCCACGCCTTACTTAATCGAACCAGAATATACAGATGATGAACTAAGCGAGATGGACATTTTACGTTAAAAAAATTATGTTTGCGTGATGAAGACTGATATGGAAGAGAAGAAATTGTTTAATAACGTAATTATTTTTGTTTTCTTTGCACACAAAAAGTATTCTCGTAGCTTCATGAAATTACGGTTGAACCACTGATGTCACATGGACTATTTTAACAATGTCCTTACTACGTTTCTGGGCCTTGATCGTGGTAGTTCCCTTGCTGTCTTGGAGGGTCAGAAAGTTCTTGGATTCCATCAAAAATAATGTGTTCTGAAGATGAACAAAGGTCTTACGGGTTTGGAATGACACGAGGGTGAGTAATTAATGACAGAATATGGTAACGCTTTAGATTACAACCCGCAAAGAACTATGTAAGTATACTGAAGTTACAGTGTAACTTTACGTGTAGGTATAAGGGAACAATGTGTTACGTTTGGGTAATAAGGGGGTAACAACCAGATATGCAACCTGCAAAGAACTGCGTAAGTAAACTGAAGTTACAGTGTAACTTTTTTGTAATTATAGTGTACCTATCCAAAAATAAAAAAATAAAAAATAAATAAAAAAACGACTCCAGAAGCCTTAATAGCGTATTTTAAAGTATAGTTTAAAGAAAATTTAGTTTTAAATCTAGTTCCTACATTATTTTTCTATACATCGACTCACTGGGGTCTCTGCCTGATCGTTCATACCCGCGAGTTCATCATTTCTACCTCCGAGTAACTGGAAGGAGAGAAACACAAGAGCGGGGGAGGCGGGGCTCAGCGACGCACACACAAATGCGAAGTATCACTCAGCCTTTTTATTTCATTTTAAAACACGATTGCAGTATTTTTTATACTAAACTTTGCTTTTGTTAAATAACTAGCCTAATAATTTTATTTTATTTGCTTTTTGAGTCATGCAAAATAGCATTAAAATACATGTAATAGATATAAAGGACTGATCTACTGGTCTTTTTTTTTTAAATTAGCCTAATAAACACCACAACACTATTTATACAACTCAAAATTAATACTTTATATTGCACTATAATTGAACGCAACTAATAGAAAATGAGTCTGGAATGAGTTCTGGACCAGGCAGGACAATTTAGTACAATTTAGCTCACTTTCCAGAAAAAAATATTTACAACATGTTGACTGTGAAGAACCATTAAATAGTCTAAAGAACCTTTCTGTGCCACAAATAACTTTTTGTGCAATGGAAAGGTTCTTTGGATATTAAAGGTTCTTCATGGAACCATACACCCTGCCAAAGAACCATTTAAGAACCTTTTTTAAGAGTGCAGCCATGTAATAAGTGCAATAATGTCCATTCAGCTGGTGTTATCACAAATAACCCTGAAAGGGTGATCAGGACCTGAAGCTAAGCAAAAAGAATGTACATTATTTGACCAACAGAATGTATCATCCTGTATGCAGTTTTCTGTATGGTGCTGTATGCAATTGTTTGACTGTACTAAAGCATAAAAATACCATAATATGTTTGCAGAT
>NW_015647437.1:42794-46733 GCF_001515625.1 Sinocyclocheilus rhinocerous
TCGACTTTTATTATCAGAGAGATAATGCAGTCTAGAGATAATCTGCAGAAAATCTCCTGAATCTGTGTCTGTACCCTCTTTTATAGAGTTCTTCCTCTAGGCGTGTTCAATATATTTCATTCATATTTGTTATGGTTTACCTTTTTTGGCTGTGTCTCCAGTCTGCTACCAAGATGCAGACAGGAAGCCTTAAACTACTAAACAAAATAACAGTATGAAAAAAGCAGTATGTCATCCCAATTGTCAACACAATTGAAACGTACTGAAAACTTAGTTTAGCGACTGTTCCTTTGAACAGACTGGTAGCGTAACCCACTAGTGTTAGAAGACAATCAAAAGTGCATGTACAGTGCGTGCATAATTATTATGCAAGTTGATATTCTGATCATATTTTTTTCCATGTACATTCTACAATTCCAAACCACATCAATGTTAATAACTACTATTAATTTTGTATTTAATCATTTATATGTGATATATAATTAAGGAATGCTGGAAATGAAAAACGTCTTATATTCAAGTGTGCATAATTATTAGGCAGGTTTTCTTTTACAGCTAAAATGGGAAGGAAAAAAAATAGATTTAACTCAGATTGAAAAGTCAAAAATTATTAAATGCTCATGAGAAGGATGCAATACTAGAAATTGCAAAATTAAGGCGTGAACATTGGACAGCAAAACACTCATTGGTTCAGCAGGGTCAGACAAAAACAGGCCAAGAAGAAAAGATGCATGTTAACTGCAAAAAAAGAGTATTAATTAGATTAATTATTAATTAATCTAGGAATTAAGAATTAGGTGTGAAACCATCAGGAACCCTTTTAGTCTCCAGCGCCACCATTTTCCAGAACGGCAACCTACTTCTGGAGACTCCAGAAGTGCAAGGTGTCAGGTTCTTAGAGACTTTGCTATGACATCCTGAAATATGACTCCCACTTAATAAGAATCATAGGCTTTATATGGACAGATTGAGATTGACTCTTGAAGGACCAGCACCACATCCTCTCGATTGAACAGGTACCTTAACTGGTCCCTTAAGTTTTTGTTAGTCTTAAGGTTATCTATAAGGCAGTGTGCTCCAAAACAGTGACAAAATTCGAATTTAGAAGATATACGCATTCAAAGCTTGCACTTCGTCACTTCCGCCAAAACGGATCAACGATTTTTTTGACGTCACCTTGTACTTCAGCTTCTCATCAAATCTTCTGACCCTTGCAGTTTTTGTAACACACATGAGGAAGACATGTGTCATTTGTTTTATAATTGTGATTTGTCTCTTAGATTTTGGTCTGATGTTAGTGCCTTTATATTTTTGCGAAGAAATGTTGATTATGTGTTATCTTTAAAAGATGTTATTTGTACTTATTCACACAAAAGTAAAATGATTGAGTATGTCGTTAACTTTTACATTTTTCAAGGGAAATATTATATTCATAAATAGAAATTTGCAAAATGCATACCAAAGTGTAATCTATTTTTATCAGAAATGGAAGCTTTGAAAAAGTCTCTAATGCAAATTAATAACAAAAAGAATGACATATTGTTAGATTTCATGGAGAATTTTTTTTCTGATATAGCTCCCCCGCTTCAATCTGTGAATATGTCCTAAGGAAAAAAGAACATTTTAACTATTGTTTAGTTTTTTTTTTTTTTTTACGATGTGGTTATTTGTTTATTTTATTTATTTTTCTTCTCTTAAACACTGTTCTACAGTTTAAGATTGCTCTTATATTTTGTGTATCTGGATTTACTTACTTTAATATGTTTGTTTGTTCAGTCATTCTTCTTTAATATTAAAAAAAAAAAGATTATAAGAAAAAAATACCCTTTGAGATACTTACAAATAAAATAAAATGAGATTATTCATAAAGTAAATGGTCTTGAATTGTTATACACAGTGCATTATGATATAATCCTTGATGATATAAAAAACACATTAAAAACATACTTTTTTTTTTCAGTAGCAGCAGCGGCAGCTTCCCCCAGATCCTAATGCCTGTCCGGTAAGGCCTTTTATTTAATTAGGGGTGCTGTTGGCCTACTTGTATTAAAATTAAAGAAAAATACACAATAACATTAAGACTATGTTTCTGATTAAATAAAGCAGTAATTTCTGTCATAAAATCATGAGTATGTTTTGATTTAAAGGTCAGAAGCTATAGCTTACATGCATCGGTTATCGGCCAAAATGAGTTGAAAAATATTGGCATATTGGATATCGGCAAAAATCCAATATCGTGCATCCCTACGCTAAAGTTAAACTTAAAAATATTGTGTCGACATTTGCAAAATTTTATAGATAATTAGCATTTCCATCAGCTATATCGGCAAACATTTTGATGCGCTTTTTTTCTCGCAAAAAAAAATCCTTGGATGGAAACCTGATTTAAGAGGACCAAACATCCACATATACTGTTTCAGGAGTGACAAACGTGAGTGTAAAAATCCGCTAAATTGTTCTGCCAGTCATTGCTATGATTGACAGTGATAACTGTAGCACTGGGCGAACCGATGTCAAAAATAGACATGTGCATTAAGTGATGCAGAGTAAATTAAATTCAGAGGTGTCTTTGTCATCTTTTTCACCCATGATGAGTTTGCATCCCTGGTCACTTCACAACATTAGCTTAGTTCAGATAAGTAGTATTGGAACGTTTGCTTTTTTATCAGAAAACTATTATTATAATAACTCTACATGATAGATAATTGAATTGGCAGACATAATGTTACTCACCTCATCATCCAAGTGGATGCTATTTTGTATTTTGAATAAAGTTAAAGAGGTGCATTTCAAAATACTTCACAGAATGTACCCATGTAAAGTAGCTCTTTCTATTTTGTGTCATTTGTTTTATAATTGTGATTTGTCTCTTAGATTTTGGTCTGATGTTAGTGCCTTTATATTTTTGCGAAGAAATGTTGATTATGTGTTATCTTTAAAAGATGTTATTTGTACTTATTCACACAAAAGTAAAATGATTGAGTATGTTGTTAACTTTTACATTTTTCAAGGGAAATATTATATTCATAAATAGAAATTTGCAAAATGCATACCAAAGTGTAATCTATTTTTATCAGAAATGGAAGCTTTGAAAAAGTCTCTAATGCAAATTAATAACAAAAATAATTACATATTGTTAGATTTCATGGAGAATTTTTTTTCTGATATAGCTCCCCCGCTTCAATCTGTGAATATGTCCTAAGGAAAAAAGAACATTTTAACTATTGTTTAGTTTTTTTTTTTTTTTACGATGTGGTTATTTGTTTATTTTATTTATTTTTCTTCTCTTAAACACTGTTCTACAGTTTAAGATTGCTCTTATATTTTGTGTATCTGGATTTACTTAATATTTTTGTTTGTTCAATCAGTCTTCTTTAATAATTAAAAAATAAAATAAAATCTTCTGACCAATCAATTGCTCTCTAGAATCCGAAGCGCCCGCCCCCTACACTATAAATAGTAGTGATGGGAAGTCCGGTTCTTTTCCACGAACCGGTTCTTTTGGACAGTTCGTTTAAAAAAAAACGGTTCATCAGTTCTTTTACGCCCTAACGTAATGACGTCATTCGCGATGACGTAATGATATCAAGTCTATCGTCCCGGGCCGGGATGAAAAAACACATTCAAATATATAAAGTCAGTAATCATAACTTCAGTCAATTAAAACATCATAATCATGATCTGAAAAGTTTACAATTAAGTTTTGCAACTAAGCACCCAAATACAGTAACAGGCAGTGATGTGCATAAGAGGATTTAAGTCTTGAAGATATGCAACTGGTTCTTGACTCGAGAACGAGAACCGCTCCAGCAGTGGGTGTACGTTCGTTATCCAGCTTGCTGCACACATGCTGCTGTTTATCTTGAGTTCTCTCTTCACAGCAGTTCAGTCAGTGTACTGTTTGAGTAAATGAATTACTCCGGGATATTGGTTTATTTC
>NW_015647437.1:47186-47326 GCF_001515625.1 Sinocyclocheilus rhinocerous
GATTTTCAGCATCAACAAATGCTAAAATACAGAGATTAAAAAAAGCTGTTAGCTAAATGAGCTAAATGCAATCAAAAGATTTTTCACCCATAGGTGCAAAAATGATAGCATTTTTTTAAACTTGGATTTCTTGGATTTCA
>NW_015647437.1:49031-51415 GCF_001515625.1 Sinocyclocheilus rhinocerous
AGTGGGCGTGTACGTTCGTTATCCGGCTCTCTGCACACATGCTGCTCTGCTTGTGTTCATCTTCAGTTCTCTCTTCACAGCAGTTCAGTCAGTGTACTGTTTGAGTAAATTAATTACTCCGGGATATTGGTTTATTTCGACTCAGGAGTGTCAGTCATGTTAAAAAAGTGAATAACTTAAGTAATTTGTGGATTAATGCTTACTGGAGACGCGAACCGTTTCAAACGATTCAGTCCGATTTGGTGAACTGGTTCAACCGGTTCACTAACAAGAACCGGTTAAATCGAACGATTCGTTCGTGAACCGGACATCACTAATTTCACATAGACGCTGAAGCTGCGGCTGAGATCGGTCAGTTGTTCACAGTGTACGGCGAATGGCACGTATGCTGCGTTCAAGTCCTCCTGGGACGTTCGTACTTACGAGTTGACAAGTCGTAATTACGACGTCAGGTGCGTTCAAGTCAGTTTAGTCGGCACTGTAGGCGATAGGGAAGGATTCACAGTGTAAACATGCTTTCGATTGGGGCAAATGAGGTCTGGTTTCACGTTGTGTCACACAAACCGCATGTTAGTCGTTCATTCACTGTTCATTTTAAACCATGCATCTGATATTACCGCTGTATTTTCATAGGTGGTCTTTTCTGAAAAAGGATGCCTATTGCATGTTTACATTTATAGGTAAAACTTCTCAAAGCTGAGTTTTATAATGTTATTTGTTGTAATAACTGACAACACATTTGCCAAATTTGATTATTGTTTCATTTTCAGTAAAATCGGATTTTGCATAATAGGTCAACCCCCTTTTACATATAATTAATACATATACACACATATATATATATATATATATAGTGTATGCCATAAAATGTACAAGACATGAAATAATTACTAATGCAGATTTTTACAAAACCATTCATTTAACAACTCAAAGCCATTAAACAATGAGGAAATATGGTGTATTTATTTTTAAATGTTTATATACGATTTGATATTTATAAACTTTTTATAAATAGACATTTGCATGACCCATAGAAAATGGTAAAAACCACTTACAATTTAATAAATTTCAGCCAGTTTACCATAATTGTTTTCAACATTTTTATTAATCATTGGGTTTGTGATCTGGTTTTCAAGAGACCAAAAACTCAGATTTACAATAGGGTTTTGTACAAATTTGGGTTGATGGATTGTAAATAAATTTGCCAATGATAATAATTATACATTATAATATTAAACATTTGAGCAGTCAAACATCTATATTCAATGAACTATGAAGTGACATGCTTCAGTTCTGCATCTTCATTAACAGTGGAAGGCGTATTCGCTCTCTGACTGATCACCTGAAGAAAAAATGATGTTAACGTTCATACAACAATGGAAACTTGCACATGGAATAAATCTGAATAACCTGCTTGATGATAAAAACATTCAACAGTGGCATATAAAATCTTACTTGTTTGGTAGTAATCATACACCTTGACCACGGCGGGCTTGAGATTCTTCACTGGAAGATCCTGTTTCATTTGTATCTGATAATTCTTCTGAATATTTTTGGGGATCTGCAGGAGGAAATAAACTCATCAGTCATGGAAATTATGGATAAAATGTTTATGAATCGACCTTTAAATGACATAAGATCATATGAATGTTGCTATTCTCTCACCTCCTTCAAATACAAAATGACATGATCATCTTTAGCATCGACCCGCTCCACAAGTGATGCGTACGTTCCAGAAGTTCCAAGCTGTGTGGAAAAAGTACTGGTTAATCTCTAAATACTGACCTCTAAATACTTTTCTAAATATCCTTTTAATTACTGTCCCTGGATCAGTAGGATACTCTTCTAATGAAGTAGCAGTAGGACAGATTTTAAGTATCAATTCTGCTTAAAAAGATGCAATCTAATCCTGTTTACATGAAATAAGCCTGCTCCCGGGCAGGTTTAAGCTAACAGACCTGTTGCTATGACAGCAACTCCGGGATGAGCTTCGAAGAACCAAACAATCCAAGATCAGGCGAAATCGTCAACAATCAAATCCAGCTAACTGAGTTAGTGACGTACGAAGAACGGGCCCCTGGATTTTTTGCCCCAGAGCAACATTTGTACCTTTGGGCCTATGCAAGTTTTATGTAGGCAGCCTTGTAATGCAACTAGGAGAATACTAACACTGACTGGCCATTCTTTAGTCACTCAATTGAACTGGAATGGCTCAAACCAAAAGAGACCTTTTAAGACAGGGCTGTCCAAACTCACTCCTGGAGGGCCGGTGTCCTGCAGAGTTTAGCTCCAACTCTAATTAAACACACCTGAACCAGCTAATCAAGCTCTTACTAGGCATAGAAACTTCCAGTCAGGTGTGTTGAGGCAAGTTGGAGCTAAAC
>NW_015647437.1:56571-70421 GCF_001515625.1 Sinocyclocheilus rhinocerous
GAGAATACAAACAACATTGACTGGCCATTCTTTAGTCACTCAATTGAACTGGAATGGCTCAAACCAAAAGAGACCTTTTAAGACAGGGCTGTCCAAACTCACTCCTGGAGGGCCGGTGTCCTGCAGAGTTTAGCTCCAACCCTAATTAAACACACCTGAACCAGCTAATCAAGCTCTTACTAGGCATAGAAACTTCCAGTCAGGTGTGTTGAGGCAAGTTGGAGCTAAACTCTGCAGGACACCGGCCCTCCAGGACCGAGTTTGGACAGCCCTGTTTTAAGAACCTGTTGTTTCATATAGGCCAGGGATCCTCAAATCTGGCTCACAAGATCCACTTTCCTGCAGAGTTTAGCGCTAACCCTAATCAAACACACCTGAGCATGCTAATCAGTGTCTTCAGGATCATTAGAAAATTACAGGTGGGTGAGATTGATCAAAGTTGGAGCTAAAATCTGCAAGAAAATGAGTTTAATTAATGAACCAGATTTAAAGATCCCTGATATAGGCCGATTTTCTTTTCAGAGGCTGTTAGGAAATGCCTCTTTCAGCCAAGTCCTCCTGATTCTGAAGTTGAGAGTGCAATAAAGGTCTGGTTGTGGAATTCAAGAGACAGAGTGGATGGAGGAAAGGAGCGCTACCACCGTCTGCTGACTAGTCGAGAGACCACAGGGGATGAGTGCGCTTCACCAATGAATACTTTAGCCCATCAAAACATTTTCAGCAGAGGTCAAATTAATAATTTGGTATTTTTATTTTTGTTAATTTGTAGTATTTTTATATTTGTATAGATATGTAAACTCTAAAAAAATGCTGAGTTAAAAAGGGACAAACCCAGCTATTGGGTTGTTTTGACCCAGCGGTTGGGTTGTTTTGACCCAGCGGTTGGGTTGTTTTGACCCAGCGGTTGGGTTGTTTTGACCCAGCGGTTGGGTTGTTTTGAGTCAAAACAACCCAACCGCTGGGTCAAAATTACCCAATAGTTGGGTTTGTCCCTTTTTAACCCAGCATTTTTTAGAGTGTAGTCCCTTTCAGAGTGTTAAATTAGCTGTATTAACCTGAATTGAATGTTTTCTGTTTTTTTATTTAATAAATCCATTGATTTGAAATCCCTTTGACTATACTGTACATTTTTGACTACAGACATTAGTTATGTGGTGACTGCATCCATTTCAGATGTATAATAACTGTTTTTCCCAAAGACTGAAATTATAGTTGATAAGGTTTTTATAGTGAAACCGATTTATTGTTGTAGTTTAATAGTGTTGGCCCTGTGTGGGCTTCCTGGGGGCTAAGTGAGGGCTGCCCGTGCAGGGCCACCGCTAAAGGGCCAAAGTTTTGCCAATGAGCAAAGTCTCACAGGCCCTGCGCTGGCAGCCCGCTGGGGGCCCTTAGGCTTGTTTGCAGGGAAGTTTGTGATGAAACACTCAAATGCACCATTGATGTATCCGCTGTGAATCCAGATAAGAGTTTAATATCCACAATGACCATGTTAGTCCTTTCCTGTCGACCATCATATCTGGAAAAAAAAGCAAATTGTAAAGGATGGTTCTTAAATGCCTCCAAGTAAAACGATTGCAAATGAATGACAATTATGCACTATGTACATATTAGGGCTGCCCCCTAATAGTTGACTAAACATTGGCCAAGTTGATATTTTATTTGTGAATTATGCTTAAGGTGAATATTATGACCCGTTTAGTACAAAGCTTTGTTTGCAAAATAATAGGTTGGCTATTAAATGTTATATTGCCACCATGGAAACATTCGGATTCATGCCGAATGAGAGAGGTACATGAGCCTATACATTTAAGACATGCCTGTATATCAAATTTGTATTTTGTTTTGCAATCTGGTCACACTACTTTTTTCAGATCCGTTCTTACTTGACAGTGAAGCTCAAGATGAAATTTTGTCCCAATGTTTTGCAATCTCCCTCAATCTTAGCATCAATGCTCAATGTTTTAACTTCAGTAGGAGTGGGGATGTTGTAGAACTGAGCCACCTGAGAGAGTAAACATGAACAAAAACACATTTATAAACCATCTCATAGCAAAATAGCCACAACATGCCAAGAGAGGAAAAAGAGAAGAGATTGAGTGCGAGTCAATGAAGCTGAACGCACTACAGACCTGCACAGACACACAGGCTGAGCCCTTCACTTCAACGCTGTATTTGGCTGGAACGTTCTGCAGCTGCTTCTCCTGGTACAGTAATTTGTTGTCCTGATTGACATCAAAGTGGTGAGTGTCTGCTGCTGACTGTACAGTCACTGTGCTGGAGCCATCAGAGCTGAACACTTTGGTGGCATACAAAGACAAAGCCTGAAGAGCCACCACTGTATCCTGAGAAACAAATGTGTTCAGTAATGTGACTTTTACCCATTATTCAGCAATCATGTGTTTGATTTGAGTAGTTTGGGTCGCCTGTGTGGAGGAGAATCCTCCGTAGCCATTCTGCTGCTTCACAAGCCAGCTGACAATCCTGTTAGCAAAGCCCAGATCAGCTGTAGTGAGCGAATCTGCAGTGAGAACAGCTAGCAGCACATATGAGCTGATCTCCACTGCCAGAGAATCAGAGTCAGCAGATCCAGACTGAGACCAGTGGAGATGAGACCCTTTAGGGCACATGGACAAAAGAGACACCAGTAACTCGATGAGCATGATAAAAAAACAACAGTACAGTTATAGAAGACAACAGAAAGTCATTGAAAACAAATCTCTTACCATCTGAAATAGCAGTTTCCTCCAGTTTCTTGAAAAGCTGCTGTCGAGTGTCCATGTCTTTAGCCAGACTGAAAGTGTAGGCGAGCAGAGCAGTGGTGTAAGTGTTTTTGACATCCTTAATGACGGACCTCAAGCAGGACAAACCTTTAGTGACGACAGGATCCTGAGACAAAGACAGAGAAACAGCCGCTGTGAGTCTAATTTTTCTATGAGTTTATACTGTTTCCTGTAGATGAACTTACTGTGACTGGAGTTTCCAGTTCAAGCAGTGATGCAGTAATGTAGGCAGTCATGGTCACATTATCATTCACTCCACCCTGCAATGAAGGAGAAACGGAAATAAAAACAAATATTAAATTTATTACCAGACCTGGTGTCTATTGATCTCAGCAAACATTGAGAAACAAATAACACACCTTCATTCTGTTGTTGAACAATCGTCCCTGTTGGATAAAACAGCCGTCTGAATCCCGTCTGCTTATTAACCATTTCTTTACACTCTGAATAATTTGTGGATCAATAAATATGTATTTCTGTGCTTTGCCAAAAGACCTCAGGACAAAGGCAGTCAACCTGGTGGTGTGGTAATTTAATTATTAGTTCCAGTAATGTAACTCAAATGATAACTCAAAATCGACTCAATTAAAAAAAAATATGGAAGACAGACTATATCATATTTTATACAGGATACCTGGGTTTATTAATTTAAATGAACTTATTTTGCTTTGATAAAAATAAGAGTGAACCGTTTTTACCATGTATTCTCTTTTCCATGTCCAAATGTGCTGTATGCACCACTATTATGCCTGTAGTTCAGTTGTCTCTGATATCCTGTTGAGTTTGACAGTGATTAAATGTTTGAGTTGATCAAGTGTTTCCGAAGACTAAATGTATTGTGAGTTAATTTCTCAGTATTCTCTTGACATGATTGATTTCTCTCACCGCTCTTAAGGAAGCCGGTGGCTCTCTCTCGGATGGCTGAGGTGAGCTGCTCTGTGTTTTCCAGATACTGCAGAATGTAAATATTGGGAGAAAGAACAGCCATGTTTTGTTCTCCACAGCCGTATGGCATCCGTAATAATCCATGAAGATTGCTCAGTGCACGACCCAATATGTCTCCTACAAACCAAACACAAATAATACACTACATTTTAGAAATCCAATTTCTGCTTGTATATGTACTAATTTCCATACTAATTTACTTATTTCTGCTTGTGTATGTAAATGTTACCAATGACTGAAACAGTGGATCTGGCTGATCCCTCTATCACATCTTTAGGAAGAGTCAGATTCACTTCTTCTGAGAGACTGTTGCCTATGAACCAGAGAGACAGAAACACACATCAGTGATCAGCAGAGAAACACTATGATGCTAAATATTATCTGCAGACAAACCCTTTGGACACAGTAACCAGCTGTAGGTCTCTGTCTTCTCAGTTCCTTCAGCCTGCAGAATAAAACAGTAACATCAACACATCATACTGACATAAGCAGCATTAGGATCATAGAGAAATTATGTCTGAGAGCCGTTTGATGTGCGCTGACCTGTACAAGCAGACTTCGTGTGACTGTGTCAATGCGTCCTCTCTCTGGCACGCTCACAATCTCATTGTCACACACAGTCTGGGACGCCTCTGCCTCTGCACTGACTGTAATATTCAAGACTCCTACAACACAAGACATGTATGTGAAGATACAACAGACACAAACACTGAGAAACAATGATTCAGACTGGAAAACTCACCGAGAACAGAAGGAGTGAGGATCCATTTAAAGGTTTTTCTTCCATTAGCACACAGACAGGATGAATACTGATCATCAGAGGAGGCTTTGAGAGTGTAGTCTGAGGAAGGAGCTGGAGTCACTTTAACCTGTCAATCAAACTCACATGATTAGTGGCATATTTGATATGATTGGATAAGACCGAGTCTGAAGTCTCACCATGATGCACTTGGACAGATAGTTGAAGACAGTGGCCTTCAGCTCAAAGATCTCCCCACGGATGATGGAGTAAGGCAGAGAGAGCTCCAGGAAGAAGGGCTGGAAAACTGTCAGCTGAGCAGGAGGAGCCAGACCCAGACCTTTGGAGGACAGACAGAAGGCCTCCGTGTCCCAAGAGGTGATGGTGTCAGGAACTGTGACAGGAACCTGAGCTGATCCAGAGTCCCTGTTGTGCAGCACAGTATAGTAAAATGCAGAGTAAACTTCCAGGGGCTGGACATTGAGATGATAAACGTGTACAAGTATCTGGGTGTTCACATAAACAATAAATTGGATTGGTCATATAACATTAGTGTTTTGTACAGGAAGGGCCAAAGTCACCATCAACTGTTGATGAGATTAATTAACTTGGGTGCACGTAGGGTACTATGGAAAAAATGTATGATGCTGTAGTTGCATTAGCAACTTTCTTTGCTGTCGTCTCCTGGAGTGGTGGAATCACAGAAAAAGACAAGAAAAGGCTTAACATTCTGAGCGTTACCAGAGATGATATCAGAATATCTTAGCACTGAGGCTGGGTTCTGATACTCTTATAGGACCAGTTTTACCCAGTTATTTATCCATATTCAGAAAATGTATTTTTTTATTTATTTGCTTTTATTTAGAAGTACAGTACTTTTCAGTGAATGTCAGTATTCATGATGTTTATTTTGTATATTCAGTCGTCATTATTGAACTGTTTTTTTGTGTTTTTTTAATATATATATATATTTTAGTATGCTTAAGTTTGTTTGTTTTTCTTCTTCTTCATTCTGTTTTTGTGTTTTTTTTATTGTCCATGCTGCTGTAATGTCTAAATTTCCCCTTGGGTATAAAATAAAGTCTTATCTTATCCTATCTTACCTCGTAATGTGCCACTTACAAAGTCTGTTAAGTATCCTTGAATATATGGTCTTTATGGCATTTACATACCCCACTTCAGTGAGCTGCCAAATCCATGTTTCTGGGAACAAGGTACGAACTGTCTCCACAGGTGGTTGAGCAGATCCTCGATTTTCAGAAAACTTCCTCCCTGAAAATTCAAATAAATGACTAATGCATGTGTGTAAAAAAACAGTGCTCTCTCAGCAGGTATGAACTGATTCTTAGTAAATTCCCCCATCAGTCCCTATTTATGCATTTACTCATCTACAACACTTTTTGTTTGTTTATGCATCTGAATCCATTTTAGACATCAGCTGCTAACACTAAGAAACTGCTATTTCAACAACAGCAGTACAAAGTGATATTCCAGTGACATGATTTCAGGATCCCTTAAACATTTTCTGCAATTTAGGCCTATATGTAACAACAAAACATTCATCATATTACAAATTTCAAGTAGACGTACCTAAGTGAAAACCTCTGTGATAAGTTACACCATAGTATGTCAGACAAAGGGGTTGTCTCACATGCAAATTTGTTGCCATCTTCAATCCCATGCTCTGTCAAACAGCAATTATGTGAAATTGAATGGAAATTGAAAAACTAAGTAAATTAAAATCGATATTTCTTGGGTATGGAGTAATACTAAAATACTATTTTTATCTTTATTTTCATTATATCCTACTTTCTCCTCTTTATAAGTAACGTCAACAATTTTATGAGCAGTTTGTTACCTTCAAGCTGTCATAAACACGGTCTAGTGACACAGCACGACGAGGTCTAACTTCCAGGCACTCTGGTGTCTCCATGGCATTATAAGGATAACCTGAAACTGACCGTACTGGCAGCAGGTTAAAGATCTGTGATGAGATTAAAAAAACATTTACCAATGATTAAATACACTATTCTAAAAACTTGTCATTGGAAATATCAATCTTTAGTAATGTATGCTTTTTAAAGTTCGATTTTTAATTTTAACCATGTAAGGTATACAATTAAACCTTGTCAGTATCCAGATTTTTTCCTGGCTTCAGGATCAGGACGCTCTTATCTACAGCACTGAGGCCGCACAGTGAACCAGGCTGAGCTGAGAGCTGGAGAGTGTTTTTCTCACCAGGAACTGCTTTAGCAGGAGAAAACTGCAGAGAAACCTGTGACGACAACAGTAGGATGTGCCATTTCAGTGTTCCTATGATGAAAATGGAGCCATTTTGTGGTGTTAAAATGAGGTTTAAAGACAGTAATATCTAAATTATCTCAGAAAATGTTGTATACCTCGTTTTTTAAACACTTCTCAGTCATGAAATCTCTGCTACCAGCAACAACATTTTCACTGGGCAGAACACAGTAGGCCAGAATCTGCACTGCAGGAGCCAGATCTGCACCAACAGACAGTTTGAACGACACTGTGCCACTTGCTGCTCCATTAGAAGACTTCACTTCAACCTTCTCATATCCATGATGAACGATCACTCCTCTGGACATGACCTGAAACAGACAGATGACACTCCGATGACAAACTGAAAATCTCAGAGGAATGCATCACTGTAAAACTGTACATATAGCCAATGAACATGCAGCAATTGTACTCACTATATAGACAATGTCAGTTTTGAAGTCTTGAACAGTCTCTCCAACAAAATAATACTTGATGGTCACTGTAAACTCAGCATCACACTTCAATGGTTGCTCAATATTCTCTATAATCAGTTCACTTAATGTTGGGGTGTATGGAGTGGCGGGTCGGAGAAGCCGAATTGTTTTTTCTTCTGTAGAGAAGTAAGGCTTTTTAAAGCTTTGATGATGAAACTCTGGATATGCACTTGCCTGAATAACAAAGAATGTCCAGTTATTTTCAATTACCAAAGACAGCAATTGATCAAACACTGGGTGCACGAACATTATCATACCATTAGATTAATATCACTTTCAGAAAGACTAGATGTATTAAGAGAGAAGCTGGCCAGTCCATCACTGTCTGTAGTGAGATTTAAGAGCAGTTTTGAGGACCACCTTTTACCCTCCAAAAGATAAACGTCTTTGTTTTGAAGAGGTGCTCCATTTAAATGAGCAATTTTGATCTGTTCAACAGGAAGAAAGAAAAAATCAGACTATATTTCAATACAGCTCACTATTAATGTAAAAAGAAATAAGACATACTTTTCCCTGTATAATTGACCCATGCTCATACATTTTGGGTAGCTCAGTAAACATAGCTTTACCAATTTCATATGTCAGACTTATAGTTTCAGATTTCTCCATGGTGTTTTCTAAAAAAACAAACAAACAATTTAATGTAATTGTTTAATATTACTGTTAATATTAATATTAACATAAATGTATTTTTTCGATATGCAAGTTCTGCATGGATCTGTCACCTGTTCCTTCTTCTGTTACATTCACTTTTACAGTAAGATGTTCTTTTAGAAATCTCTCATTTGTAGAGTTAAAAAAGGCTAATGTGTCCAAAGTAAAGGAGGCACAGCCCACCGCACTCATCTGCAGATAGAGTACAAACACATCCATTAAAAACATCCAATACAAAGACTATGATGAAAATGTTTTCATAAATGTAACACAATATAAAATAATACAGTCACACACCTCAGTAGTTTCAACCAAACATGGTGAAATCAAGTCTGTTTGAGAAATGTATCTCAAATGTTCCCGACAAACTTCCACTCTTGCTTTACCAGTCACTGGTTTACCAAATGTGTATCTATAAAGTACATGCTTTGAGTAATTAACGATATCATAATGAAAAAAATTATGTTTTTTTAATTGTATTTTAGAATTCTAATGCAATAAACAGAAGAAACCTTCACTTACTTTCCACAAACCTCCATATTCATATCACTATCACCAAAAGTTATTTCTTTTGGAGCTTTCATGGTAATTTCAAACTTGGGTAAAACTGGAAATCAATTACACGGAATCAATTAAAACGGTTATGAATAAGATTTAATGATGCAAAAACGTTCTGTGATATTGTCACTTACCATACTTCTTCACCTCAAAATAATGTGTGATCGCCCGTTCACCAATATAAGCCATCAGTTTATAAATGCCTTGACGGGCCTCTGGGTTCAACACATGAGAAAGCTGCAATATCCAGTTTGTTGAGGAAATATTTTTCCACTGACCAATCCTGTTATTCTGATTGTCCTGTTTGATCCCAAAGAACACACAGTGCCGATATAGCTTAGCTTTAGTCATCTACATAGATCCTGACCATTATTAATAATCTGTAATCACTGAATATTTAATAACTGCAAGTACAACAAACATGTGAATTGCAAATTCGATCAAAGTTTTGTTGTGCATGACATGAATGGCTGTAAAAGATGGGTACCATGTGCTTACCTCCAGCACGACTGTACTGTACTAAAAACATACAAACAAACAAAAAATTAATTCAATTTTTTTTTTTAATCCATAATAATAATATATTTATTGCAGGGTGCATTATGGGTACAGTGCACAGAAAATAATATTTTTTTTTAAATATTGCTTTTGCTTGATACAAACCTTCTGATCAAAGGGTACAAAATTTCTATCCATGGTGACAACTCTGAAATTCACTGTGAAATGAGTGATATGTTATAACATAAGATTACAAACTTCTCACTAGTCATTTCTGAGATGCAATGCAACATTAGAGGCTCTGAGAAATGTGGGAAGAAAATGACATTTGAATCTAATTAAAAAAATTAATGAATTCAAATTTAATTTGATTAAAGAAACACTGACTAAATTAAATCTACTTACTCCATAAATACCAGATAGATTAGATAGTACAGATAGAAAACAATGTCACTTCCAAAATAACTTGTATGTAGTACAAGTAAATAAGTGAGCAGACCACACATTTTAAAGTAATTCTTCAGAAATGTCATTATAAATTTAATGTGTATAATTATATATTTATAGTGTTATTGTTACATATGTAATGTACATAGATGAATGTGTGAGTAACAGTTTAGATATAGAGTAGATGTTCATTTTAGGGGTAAATGTAAAAAAAAAAAACAGTTTGTGATATATTTGACAATTAAAACAATATTTTTTAAGATAGTTTTGGTTTATAAGCTTTATATACTTAGCACTATTGGATGCATACAAAAGCAAGCAGCATGAAACAGCCCAGTGGTATGGGGTGTGGCTACTGTGGGCTATATCTATTGTGCTAATGCCCACAGTGCTAATGCTCTTTCACTAATGACATCCCATTACAACACCATCAACAGTGTGAAACAAACTAAACAACCTCACTATTCACTGAACTTCAAATCTCAAAAATTAACAACTCGCCTGTCTGTCCTGGAATATAGATGGGTTTATCAGTCTGGATGAAAGTCAAATGGTTGTAACGTCTGAGCATGACTTTTCTCTCTTCAGTCATCTTGAAGTTCTTCCCCTGAAGTTCCACCTTCATTGTCTGCACTGATTCTGCTTCTACCAGAGGTGTCTGTTGGGTGATATGTTATTTTAAATCTTGACTAAAGTGTTCAATGATGTGTGAATGCACATTTCCTGCTGGCAAACCTGAATGTTAAAGCAGCGGTGAAACTCTTCCTCAGCTTTCTCCTGCAGCAGTAAAGTGCTCTGATCACCATGAACCAGATAAATATTCATGACAAGGCTTTCATTGGGCTTGAGAAGACTTGCACACAGTTTAGCTTCAGATCCCGACTCGATCACTGCAGGAAACGTCACCATGAAAGACCTGTTGAGAGATATCATAGCATAAAGAGATTTGCTTGTCCACAGTTCTACCACTTTTGTATTCCAATACATATTCTATCTAGAACATTCTGCACTTCAGTTTAAGCAGTTCCCATCTGTGCTAATATAGTATTTTTATTTTTAAATTAAATTGCATAGTATAGTTGAGAAAATTTTCAGCCTTTTAAGGATCCTATTCAAGTGCAAATTTCACAAAAAAAAGAGTAGATATTACAAAGATATTACTAAACAGTTACCATTCAAAGTTACTTACGGCCCTGAGGCTTGTCCATGGACAGAAAGGAAGAGCGAAGAAACTAAAAGGAACCCTTTCCAAATACACAGCGCATTGAAAGCCATGATGAAGGCTGATCGTGCAGAGCACACTATGAACAAAACTTTGACTGTGTCTTTATTTCAAAGGCCACTCATTCCAAACAAGCTATTGAGAAATTATTTGCATTCATCATCAAATTAATTATTAATTTCTGGAGTTCCCTCCATTTGTCAATCCTGGTAATCTTATATCAGATCATTACTAAACATGTCTTCCCAGTTAGTGCTTTGGGCCACTGTGCAAAGGTCTAAAGACATTGCTTAACTACTCCTTCTATCCATCTAACATTACTGAATTATTTCAATTCTGTAAGATAAAAAACAAGTTTAGTACCAGATATCATCCAAGGATGATACATACAGTATATATTTATTCATACTGTGAAATATAAACAATATAATATAAACAGAAACATTTGATAAAACATAAGACTGCATTCATATTTAGTTTTTAATATTGTTTCATCATCATGCATGTTGCAATCAGTGAAAAACCATGGTCACTGACCTGCTGGCCCTGTTTACACAGTATACTCACATGTGTGTAAAAGAGGGGCTACTGGTCAGTTTGTATTAGAAATCAATCTGAGCAGCTTTTTTCAACCATTTTTAAAATAAAACATCATCAATATCATGTAACAAGTACAAGTGTCCATTTTAAGTACTTTTCCAGTCAAAAAAATTTACACCTAAAGAACTTGCCCTCTCATGGAGGCTGCCATGTTAAGATCATAATATAGATTAAGATAATTCCTGCATTTTGACAGTTAGTAAACAAACTTGGAACTATAGCAACCCTCCTAAAATTGGAATTTTGTTCACCAAATAGCTATTGCCATTGCAATATCATGGCAAAGTGAGTCATTGTTAGGGTTGGGACATTTGTGTAATAAAAAAAGTAGTAGTAGTAATCTCTTATTGGCCTGTTTAGCCAATAAAATAAACAAAACAAACAAAACCCCTGTAAATTAATACAAAAACACACATTATACAGATACGATTTGTCATTGCATTTGGTAGATTAGACTTTCAAGAAAACATTTGCAAATGGTTTGTAAAAGGTGTTTTTATGCATGTTTTGACCAACAGGCGTGACCAGCTTGTTGTGAATCAAGTGCTTCGAAGCTGCATCTGAACCCAAATTTAAATTTTTTTTTTTTTATTTACTCACCTTCAGGCCATCCAAGATGTACATGAGTTTGTTACTTCATTGGAGCTGATTTGGATAAATTTAGCATTACATCACTTGCTCACCAATGGATCTTCTGCAGTGAATGGGTGCCGTCAGAATGAGAGTTCAAACAATAATTCACAAGTAACTCCAGCCCTTTTGGTTAGGTTGAAGTAAGCCTCATCCATGTATATGAGGTTGTGAGGTGGTTCACTTGAATCCAATTCCATATACACTATATCCTAGATACAAAATTAGTTTCATGCATTTTCATTTTGAAAAAGATACATTTACATCAAATTTATACATATTGCATGTTCTTTTCTGCCTTTATAGCAAATGTGTACAGGTCACACTTACTATACAATATATTACTATAAAATGTTGCTGTAAAGTAGTTACTGTATGCACATACATAGATGTTGTACCTGAACATACTAGTACTGTAGCTGCTTCACTCAGTCACCATTCCTTGGTAATTTAATAATAATAATTTATGCATTTAGCAGACGCTTTTATCCAAAGCAACTTACAGTGCATTCAGGTTATACATTTTTTACCAGTATGTGTGTTCCCTTTGAATCGAACCCACAACCTTTTGCACTCCTAACGCAATGCTCTACCACTGAGCCACAAGAAAACTATTTTGGTATTACAGCTGTCGATAGTTGAGATGTTTTCAAAGACAGTGTTGTCTTTGACTTGGTGTTTTCTTTGTCTTTTACTCCTGAGCAAAGTGATCAAGCTGCTCATAATACTGAATGGTGCCTTATATTGGGATGCTGTGATTGGTGTCATATTCCTTTTGGTACACATGGATCAGCTTAGCTTCAGCTGGTGCGAGCTTGACTAATGTGACCTGCTAGAACTGAAGCTTGATTATAAATCATTACAGTCGGTATAGGCTACAATATAACAGGGCAGTACACATTGGTGGATTACATACCTTTTCTGTCTATGAAACATTTAAATTATTGAGGACACTGTTAATCTCCTAATATTCAAACCCGTCTCGACCATTGTAAGGCCACAATTGACAACATGATGGCCCCCACAATAGCGGCCATTGTTTTATAGATATGTCTACTTCCTTGGCCTCTTCTATCTCTTCCTCTATTTTGTCTCCATATCCACCACACATCCTTACTCCTCTTTTTCGTCTCGGCTCTTGACCTTGTTTGTCTCCTGGTTGTTGCCGTTCATTCCTGAATGAATTAGCCATTTGAGCGAATCAATTGAATGAATGATTCAGTGACTTGCCGCCACCTACTGGCAGTTTTAGTTTCGTTGTTAAAGTATAATTTCAGTTAATTAAATCATTTAATATTTCTATATTGAAAATTTTATGTTTAAAACATTAATCTCAACATGAATTTATGAATTTAATTTCCAATACACCTACAAGCCACTTTTGTGTTCTTCTGTGCCACCTCTGCACTACAAATAAATGTTTTATTAATACTAATTTCATATGATTGGTAACTTAATCTTCTTATTCTACGTGTTCTTATTCTATTGTTTTAATTAGAAATTTTAAAAAGCTTATAATATAAATTTTTGAATTTGACATAGAAGATGACATACTCAGAAATGACTACAATTAGAAAAATCCCATTACAAAGGTAAAACAAAATGCACCTGTTAATCACTTTAATATTAATTTCTTATCAGAATTTTTGATTATTGATCAGAAGGTGCTCCTAAAATTTTTAAATTGGGAACACAAGTGCTCCTAAAAAGAAAAGTAAGTGTTGAGCCCTGCATTAACAAAGAAAGTCTATAGAAATGTGTAGAAAATATGCTTGACAAGTTGAACCAAATTCCAGCATAACTGATCCAAAGCATTACCAATTTGTTCAGAAAGATGAGAAATTGCTTTTCTGATTTGTACAAGTGACTAGATCAGGGCTGTCCAAACTCGGTCCTGGAGGGCCGGTGTACTGCAGAGTTTAGCTCCAGCTTGCCTCAACACACCTGGTGGGAAGTTTTTAGCATGCCTAGTAAGAGCTTGATTAGCTGGTTCAGGTGTG
>NW_015647437.1:71204-101924 GCF_001515625.1 Sinocyclocheilus rhinocerous
ACTGCCGCTAATTCAAAAGTGAAAGTAAAATGCGCACGGCGCTTTTACAAGCTATTTAAAAGCGAAGGAAAGCGAGGAAAAGAGGGAACGCCCCCGCCCCAACGGTGATACCGGTATTACCGGTGTTGTCACACATCGATTAACCGGTGAGAAAATTTCCTCACCGTCACAACCCTACTTAGTAGTGCTCCCCTCACCCTAGAGCAGTGTTACTCATTGCGCGGCTCGCGAGCCTCATGCGGCTCGCCAAGCTTTGATGTGTGGCTCGCATGGCAGATGGCAGTAAATAATGCGATGATATGATCAATACAGATATTTAATAAAAACATTAAAAACAAGCAGGACTATGTCTAAGCCATTATAAAAACTCACACCGTGTCTACACTGGACACAAGCGTCGTGGTGTGACGCGACAAAAGACAATAGAACACATTATAATTATGGCCCTATGATTTCTGCGATGCGGAAAACGCGGACGGAATTGCGGAATCCAGTCATAAAAACAGAATTTACTGTATAACGCGGAATGTCACGGAATTTGTCAAAGTTTGGGTGAATAAATCAAAAGTAGGTCATTACACTTAAATCAAATCGCAATATTGACTGGTATCTGTAAATTTTAAGCTGCAAAAATAACATTTAAATATGAATCCTGCATGTCTCTTTATGAATGAATGGCACAGACGCGTGGTTTCATTTACTACACACATACTGAAGTGTGCAGTGTTTTCAGCGTCTGCTGTCTCGCTAAATGAGAACATAAATACATGAACAACAGTCAGTGTCTGCTCTATTATAAATAATTAATATTTTAAAAATACCCAAAACAGGGGAATTACAAGATGGAAATATAGACTAGAAAGATATTTAAACTTGCTCTGCCCTTACGTCCATGACATTGACTCACTGCGGAGTTGTTTTGGCAATCTTTCCAGCTCTTAACGCCGAATGTGCTCTTATGGTTTGATACATGATGGGCTAATGTAGAAGCAAATAACTTTAAATAAATAACTTTAAAAAATAACTTTTAAAAATAACCCCCTTTGTATTGCATTGCATATTGTATGTTCAGGGATGACAGATTGAGAAGCAGACATGCTATTTATGACTGGATGTAACTTTTCATACTTTGCAGTAAAAGTGGCTCTCCTATTAACTTTGTCCTATAAGTGCGGCTCTCGTGAAAAAAATAGTGAAGATCACTGCTTTAAGCAATCGTCAAATGTTCCTTTCTCTTGTCACAGTCGTGGCTGGTTAGGAAAATACCTCAGATTTGAATTGAAGATAAAGATTAAAGTAAGAAGATAAAGACCTTTCATCACTTGTCACTTTAATACTCCGTGTCTGGTAAGGACACAATGTGACTGGTACATCCCTGTGTTGATCCAGGATCATGTGGCACTTGGTGAAATCACCATAAATCACAGGACACTGCCATCCACAATAAGTAGGTGAGGATTTTGTGTGCTTCTATTGCATGGCTGGGTGACTTCGGTCCTGGAGGGCCACTGTACTGCAGAGTTTAGCTCCAACCCTAATTAAGCACACCTGAACCAGCTAATCAAGCTCTTACTAGGCATAGAAACTTCCAGTCAGGTGTGTTGAGGCAAGTTGGAGCTAAACTCTGCAGGACACCGGCCCTCCAGGACCGAGTTTGGACAGCCCTGGACTAGATGATACGAAGGTTAAACAAGTAGTTCTGAGAATTTCAATTATGATCTGAGAAATGTATCAAAGCAAAGTTGTGATAACATCTCCTGGAAATTGATATCTCTGTTAGTTCCATTTATAATTCATGATGTTTTAGCACATGTAAAAGGCACACTGATGGACTGTGATATGGGAAGGCTGTGGTTCTCTCTGAAAATAATATTTTTTATGATTTAAGAAAAAATAAAGGGTGATATATTGTAGGCTGTTAGATGCTAGTATATAGTAATAATTTAAAAAATAGAAAGATTGTTTTTTTCTGAGTAATAGTTTCCTTGTTGTATTATGTAATTGTCTTCATCTGGAAATGCATTAAAGCCCTCTGCACACACACAAATGAATGCTATAGAAGCCCAGCAAAAGCACATTCCCATCGATTTCTCTCATTTGAACCCGGCCCACAACATTAGATGTTTCTCTCAATTTCAAATAGTTAACAGAAGGATTATTCACACAAAACGCAAATACATTCAAGTAACAATGATCAAAGGTAAGAGCTTTTGAATTGTTTTCTGTTATGAATCTTTTACAGTCTTCAAACTGTTGATCCTGTCAACCTGTCAGCTATCTGTATAATAGCTCAAATTTGTAGATGCCAGTTTCCTGTCTGTGTCAACGGATGACTTTAATGCGTTTATTTTTATTAGTTTGTTTTATTTGAGTACCATTTGTGACTTTAAAGACTAAATAATTGATATTATAATTGATATTTTAATTCTTATTCTTGACTCTTGGTGTGAGAGAAAATCCTCTATAAATATAAACATCTGTTGAAAAAAAAAAACAGTTCCATATTTATGAAATGAAATTCTATTTTTGTTTTAGCTGGTTTGTTTTTATTGCTTCACACAGAGAGCCACTGGAATCTAGAAATGATTGTTGTCATCCTCTTGTTCTCGGGTAAGTTTCAAACACAAATCTCATATAGGCCTTTAAGTTTAAAGTGATTTGATTAAAGTTACACTTTTTTCATCTTCAAGATGAAAGTTTTTAAATCACCCATGGTCTCTATACACATAATGTTTATAATTAAAAAAAAAAAATTCTGAATCATTTTACACACTTTCAAGGAACTATAACACTATTTTACTATTAGGAGAGCACTGTTATTTACGTTAATGCACATTCAAATCAAAATACAATACATAAGAATGATTATTTTCTTCCTCAGCTGTCTATTCCCAAAAGAAACCAGATTTTGGAGCACTCACAGCCTGTGTCAACAAAAACCAAAGCCTAACAGTTGATTGTTACTACCCACCTTGTGCCAACACATCCTTTTACTGCAACCTTTATGATGGTGAGACACTAATTGCCAGCTCAGGCAATGGTAAACAGCGATGTTTCATTCTATGCTACATCTGAAGTATGTCGACTTATTATCAAAGATCATGCCAAGATTTACCATAACCAGACCAAGACTTACGTATGCGCTCTGTCACGGAGAACAAGTGAAGAAGAGAAGACACTCATTGTGAAATACACTGGGAAAAGTTAGTGTCAGTTTCTTAAAACTTAATCTCGACCAATAAATAATGGTTAATATAGTTGGAATGTTTTTGTAAAACATGTAAAAACATGGGCATTTTGTGGCAAATGTCGTAGCTATATTCTGTCAAAATACTGTTTATCTAGTTTGTTGAGTTCAGAATTTTGCATTCTTTCTTTCTTTCTGTCTTTTTACATCAGTTCCTCCACCCTTTAACAGATTAAGCATCTTTTTTTCAGAGCGACCAAAGGACTGCCCTGGAAGTGGACCATTACTACATGTCTCCAAATTGCTGTGGTTAATAGCATTTATTTTCTTCCAAGAAACTTGTAAAGTTTGTAAAATCATACTTGTAAAATCAAACATCCTTCTCTACTCAAAACCTACTCACAGGTATAGGAAACATTGTGGAATGGAAAATAAATGACATGAACTCACATAACAGATTAAATAGTGTGAAGCAAATTAGACTTAAACTTATTAGGAACACAACCATTAAGGGTTAAATCTGTTTAGTAGCTATCCAACTTATTCTTCAATGCAGAAGTAAGCCTATGGGTGAGACTTCTGGTTCATTAGCCGCTATAGGGAAATAATGAGAAGAATAACAACATGCAGTAAGCGGTAAAACTGTTGGTACAAACCATTTTGTTCATAATTAAGATAATACAGCGATCAGACACACCAATTTGCAATATAAAGCAGCAAAACAAGCTGTTTTGTACAGCTAAAAATAGCTGGATGCAGCTGAGACCGGAAGCCAGACCCATTAAAGTTACAAATGGCTGCACCCGCTCTTACAGGAAAAGTAAGGTGATAACAATTTACAACAAGCCTTTATTGGTGTTTCTTCAACTATGGGCATTTTGTCCTGTGTCTAAAAGCACACTTTTAACACTCTTATAGTTTCATATACTAATAATGTTCAACAGTGTATGCATGCATCATGAGACAATTGTGTGTGTGTGTGTGTGTGTGTGTGTGTGTTGTTGTTGTTGTTGTTTTTTCCTGAAAGCCATAAACATATAGGCCTAATGTATGTCACACTGTCACCACATCTCAAATTATGTATCATGTTTAGCATTTTGTCATGAAAATGACATTTTTGGATTTGGAACTATATTGTTAGCAGTTTTCCCCAAAATAAACACTATGTAAAGTAAAGAAACGTATGTGTTGTTGCTCTGGAGTCTCCAGCCAGCACTACCTTTTTCTAAAACTGCAACCTACCTGGACTCTCCAGAAGTACAAGGGGTCAGGTTCTCTGAGACTTAGGTTAGGAAAAGAATCATAAAAAATGACCCTCACTTAGTAAGAATCACATGCTGAAGTGTAGTAAAATACATGAAAATATATAAAGCCTATACATTTTATAGGCTTTATAGACAGATAAGATGAGAGTGATTCTTGAATGACCAGCAACACATCATCTTGTACCACTGTTTGAAGAATCTATAAGAATCTGGCAGTAAGTTTTGGGAGTTCATTTTTAGCCCATCTTAGCAAGACAGACTTTTCAGGACAGGAGATCGACTAAAAATTAACTCACAAAACTTACTGCCAGATTCTTGAAGATAAATTCTTCAAACAGTGGTACAAGAGGACGTGGTGCTAGTCCTTCAAGAGTCACTCCCAACTATAGCATATAAAAATCAGTCTTCATGAATTTCACAACACTTCAACATGTTATTCTTAACTAAGTGAGGATAATTTTTTAGAATTTTTGACCCAAGCAATGTCTCTGAGAACCTGACACCTTGTACTTTTGGAGACTCCAGGTAGGTTGCAGTTCTGGAAAATGGTGGTGTTGGAGACTAAATGGTTCCTGATGGTTTCACACCTAATTCTTTACATTTATTCTTAATTCTTTTGCAGTTAACATGTGCCTTTTCTTGTCTAACAGATTTTTTCTGACCCTGCTGACTCAAAGAGCATTTCCCTGTCCAATGGTCATGCCTTAAATTAGCAAATTCTAGTATTGCATCCTTCTCATGGGCATTTAATAATTTTTGACTTTTCAATCTGAGGTCAATCTCTTTTTTGGCTAATTTTTATATGTAAAAGAAAACCTGCTTAATAATTATGCACACCTGAAAATAAGGAGTTTCACTTCCAGACTTCATGGACAATTATATATCACTTATAAATGATTAAATACAAAATTAATAGTAGTTATTAAGACTGACGTTGTTTGGAATTGGTAAAATGTGCTTGCATAATTATGAACACACTGTAAACTATAAATAATCGTTATTTGATAAACAGTAAAAAGAACATCATAAAATGTTTTCATGTGATTTCCATATAACACGAAATGAGTGTTGTCTGCGCTGGCATAGCTCAGCGGTTACTTTATTTGGATTTTTCTGAAGACGAGGAGGGATCGAACCCCCAGAGCCGTCTAGCGTTTTCTTCAGACATAGGCTACATTTGACAACGAAGACGACACTCAGATTTGGACTCAAACAAACGTACTCCCTACATAACATTACGTTAGTCAGCTCTCCCGCCATTGGATCGAACCCAGGCCGCTACCACTGCTATCTGGAACGAAACGGCTTTATAAAAAGTCATGCTTGTTTTATAAGACGACACATTATACGCTTAAAGTTGCTTAATTCAAACCTTCACAAGTTTAAACATTCCACTTTCTAAAACTTAACAAAAGGCGGCGAATGAATTAAAGTTACAGAAAATGATGCATAAAGTCAAGTGTGTCTGTCTGCAGACTGCAAGACAGGGGCGTAACTTGAACAAGGAGGCGTAACTTGAAGTTGTCCAAATCACACAGAACCACGCGAGATGTCAAAACGAGATGTTGTTGGCAAGATGGCCGCTTGTATAGAGACAACGGTGAGAATTTTTTTTGTTCCGAAATAACCGTTCAAATTTAAGTGTGTAAGTTATTTTCATACAGTGGTATTGTTTATTGAGTTAATAATCTATTAAAACTAAGGTGTAAAGTAAGCAATATATAAGCAAAAGGTGTAAAGACGCTATCCCCCGGTTTCACAGACAAGGCTGGTCAAGACTAGTCCCAGACTAAAATGCATGTCTGGGCTGTTTTAACTGAAAGCAACTTGAACTGGCTGATTTTTAAAAAAAAAAATTTGTCTCAAGATGCACATCAGTAGTGTTTTTATCCAAGGCACGTTTATAAAAGCTACTTAAATATCCGAATTGAACTATGGCCTAATACCGGCTTAATCTAAACCCTGTCTGTGACCTACATAATATAGCATATTTGTGATTTTGCTGTAAAAACACGTTTTCAAGTTACGCCCCTGTCTTGCAGTCCACAGACAGACCCTTCTCCATAAAGTTCACGTTCCAACTTCCGTAAAACCCTGATGATACTACTACGGCCAAGGCAAGTGCCAATTAGTGATGGGAAGTCCGGCTCTTTTCAAAGATTCGGCTCTTTTGGCTCGGCGCCCTTAGAAGAGCCGGCTCTTACGGCTCCCAAATGGCTCGTCATTTAGTCTCACTCGGAGCCTTCTATTTTAGCCCAATTTAGCTATTTTGAATGGTTTGTGTGTTGGTAAGCAATTTTTTATTCAGTGTTTTTATAATAGCCTCATTTTTTCGTTACAAAAAAAAATACAGTTACTATTATTTAACATTTTAATAAAACTTTAATTGAACAATTGAACACAAAACCACAGCAAACAAATCAAATAAATAAATGCAAAAGTCTTAACATTAAAGGGGCCATATGATGCGATTTCAATTTTTCCTTTCTCTTTGGAGTGTTACAAGCTCTTGGTGCATAAAGAAGATCTGTAAAGTTGCAAAGACTAAAGTCTCAAATCCAAAGAGATATTCTTTATAAAAGTTAAGAGTCAAATTCAGACATGGTTTTATGTTTACGCGGCGCGATGCAACGCAACGCGTAAAAAGACAGTATATGTCATTATAATCTGTAATTATGTCCCCACTGGATGCAACAAATGCCTCGTTTATAATGGGTTTTAATGTTTTTGTCACGTCGCTCCGGCCGGGACACGGCATCACAATATGGTAAGGGCCATAACATTTGCGTCACACGTTTGAGGTATTCGGCCAATCACAACGCACTGGATAGCTGGCCAATCAGAGCACACCTCGCTTTTCAGACCGATGAGCTTTGTAAAAAAATGGCGGGGCATAGAGGAGAAACAATAATATACAGTATGTGGAAAAAAATAATGTGTTTTTTGAACCTTAAACCGCATAAGCACATTTCATTACACCAAATACACAAAATAATGTTCTTTTTAGCAGCATCATATGACCCCTTTAAACCACTTTAGTCTTTAGTGTAGGTTGGCATTCAGAAATATCAGATGCCTCAGCTTGGATGTGCTGATGCGATTTCTCCTCTCTGTGATTATTTGTCCTGTTTTTGAGAAGATTCTCTCTGAGGTGGACCGATGTTGCAACAATGCAGTCTTCCTACCTTAACCAACGCGCTTGCTTTTAAATCCGGATCCCTCGCCTCTCCGTGTCGCTCTGTGTACCAGGCCTTTACCACTACACTCGCTATCTTCGGAGCGTGTGTCCCCCTTCCTTCTTTCACATCCTAGTCTATCCTCCCATGTGATTAGCCGCATGTGAATTTTTGTTTTTGTAATGAAAAAATGCATTAAAATAATGCTTTTATGAAAACACTGATTAAAAAAATTTCTTACCAACACACAAACCATTCACAATTGCTAAATTGGGTTAAAATAGAAGGCTCCGGCTGAAGATTCGGCTCTCCCCGACGGGAGTCGGCTCTTCTACAAGAATCGGCTCTTAGAGCCGGCTCGTTCGCGAACGACACATCACTAGTGCCAATCCATAGTGATGTCCTATTGGAGTCGACTCTGTGCGCATGCGCAGAAAACCGCTCCGGTTGCTCCTGTTGTAAACAAGACGGCTCAACAACAGTAAACGGTGAGATATAAATGAATTCACATATTTCTTTTGCTTATTTAAACACCAAATTTATTATGGCTATATGTAGATGCAAGTTATTTATTCGTGTACGCGGCGCATTTAAAAAATGTTTTTCTTTTTTTGTCTAAGCTTGCAAGATAGCACTGGTAAGTTAGCTAGCTAGCTATCCTTTCAACTTAATCAAATATAATCTCCATTTGTATTCATTATAAATCATTTTGTATGCACAATTTAGTTATTCTTGTGCATCTAATATAATATTTATTTATTTTAAAATATTTATCGTGTAATACACATCCGGTGTTAATGTAAGGAGTGACTCCTGTTGGCCAGTTCTGTTAATAACTTTTATTATGTGTATTTTATGAAGTACCCACACACACATTTTCCACAAGTATTTTCATGTTAACGTTTATATTGTTGGTTTCCTCTGTTGGATCCTGTACAGGTTTGATCAGGCTACTGGGAGTGAAGGCACATTTTACCTGTTACATACTGACAGTGGATATGAAAGGGTTTGTAGCAAATAACTAAATGTTTGAACTATACAATTTGTAATACCACCATTTTAACTACATATTCAACAATGTAAAATGTTGTGTTTTTAGACAACAGAAAAGTTCTGAACCTGATGTCAATGTTCCAGACATTGAAGGAGGTATTATAAAATTAAGCATGATGCAGTAATGCAAGTTTAGTTTTAAATACGTTTTGAGAATTGATGTGTGTGGGGGGGTTTTTTCTCTCTCTCTCTCTCAGGGGCAGTTGCTACTGCAGAGGACCCATCAGCAATCACAACTATTCAGTCTGCTTCTACGTTCTCCTCGGAGCAGCCGATTAAATACCTCTTCAAGACTGAGGGAGCTGGGGGGCAGGTAGGGGAGCTGTACCCTCCCTCAGGGCAGGTAGGAGGAAGGGTTACATTCAAACCTGAGTGAGAACTTAGGCCCAGTTTACACCTGGTGATGACAATGGAGA
The DNA here is from genome assembly GCF_001515625.1 of Sinocyclocheilus rhinocerous. Lineage (NCBI taxonomy): Eukaryota > Metazoa > Chordata > Actinopteri > Cypriniformes > Cyprinidae > Sinocyclocheilus > Sinocyclocheilus rhinocerous. The sequence goes on from NW_015647437.1 coordinate 80,302, forward strand.
ACAATTTCACAATATTATTTAGTGCTGTCCATTCCAGACAGATGTTAATACCAGGTTTAAACCAACCTAAATTGTTCCCATAGATTGTTCTTTCTGATGACGACTCAAGAAAAATGTAGCAGTGATCTCTTTTTTTTCACTTTATGTAGCTTCTACAGACAGGTGTAAGATTGTATTGCATAACATAACTTCTCTTAATTTTCCTCAGGTTACGTATCGCGTAATCCAAGTCGCAGATGGACAGCTGGAAGCTCAAACTGACAGTGCAACAGCTGTTAGTGTAGTGACTGGGTTTCCTGCTACAACACAGCCTCTTACTCAGGTGCAAAATTGCTTCACCTGACATAGATGAATAGAATTTAACCTAATTACATTTAATTTTAATATTATTTAAATATGTTTTTCAGGCTGTTTTTTCTCAGTCAGAAGGCTTGGAGGGCGATGGCACAGAAACCCATTACACATACTATCCTGCTACTATCTCAGACGCAGCGGCCGGCACCATGGTGACTGGTGTTCAGGCCTCAGATGCTCTGCTTAGTCAAAGTGCTCCTGCAGGTACATCATCAAACATTTTTTTAGCATAAATGATGCATTTCAATTGATATTATGTACATGAATACACAACGGTACATCACTTCTGTTGCAAAACAGCCTGGGTTTTTATGTTTATTTGTTTTTTTGCTCTTGTTTTAGGTCAGTTGTATGTTATGATGTCCCCGCAGGAGGTCCTTACTGGAGCCAACCAGAGGTCTATTGCACCTCGTACACAACCTTACAATGCGTAATGTTGCTTCTTCCAGCCTCGTTTAATACATTTCTCTATTTAGTTATTGCTGTTTTGCTTTCTTTATTTGCATTCTTTTTTTAGTGACCACAAACAGTAATAAAAATTTATTAAAAATAATGGACTCAATTTATTATTTTGATGTTGGTATAATTATGCCGTGTTATTATTTTATATTAAACTGTAAAAACTGCCAGTCAAAAGTATGGAATAATTCATATTTTTTGTATGTTTTGAAAAATTATCTTGTGCTCAACAAGGCTACATTTATTTGATTAAACTGCTTCCTAGTATAATATATTTTAAAATGTAATTTATTCCTGTGATGGCAAAGCTGAATTTTCAGCATCATTACTCCAGTCTTCAGTGTCACATGATCCTTCAGAAATCATTCTAAGATACTAAATTTGCTGCTCTAGACACATTTCTTCTTATTATCAATGATGAAAATAGTTGTGCTGCTTAATATTTTTTTGGAAACCGTGATAACACAACCATTCAAAGCTTTGAGGTAAGATAGATAAAAGAAAATTATATAAAAAAAGAAAAAAGTATATATATATTTTTTCAGTTAAGGATGCATCAAATTGATCAAAAGTGACAGTAAACACATTTATAACATTACAAAAGATTTCTGTTTCAGATAAATGCTTTGAATTTTCTATTCATTGAAGAATCTTGAAACAAAATCTATCCTGATTTTCACAAAAATATTAAGCAGCAAAAACTATTCTCAACACTGATAATAATAAGGACCATTATTAATAATTGAGTACCAATCATAATTGATAAGTGAGCACCAAATCAGCATATTAGAATGATTTCTGAAGGATCATGTGACACTGAGGACTGGAGTGGTGGTTGCTGAAAGTTATTTTAAATTGTAATAATATTATAAAATACTTTTTTTTCTGTAATTTTAATCAAATAAATGCAGCTTTGTGAGCATAAGAGGCTTCTTTCAAACCAGAATAATAAAAAAAATCAATTAAAATGTTTGACCTATAGTGTACAGTGTATTTAAATGAACTTTTGACTGAATATCTGAATTAATGGATTAGTGTAGGAACAAAATGAACCCAAGGAACAAAAACATTTGTTGTAACATACTTTATAAATATTTGCAGTAAGACCGAGGGGCCAAGGAATTCAAGAGATGAGAAAAGGCGAGCTCAGCACAATGAAGGTAACTGAAAGATAATTGGAAATTACTTCTGGTTAGTTGTGTAAGTTATTTGCAAGTGATTATTTCCAAACCACTTTACAGTTGAGCGAAAACGTAGAGACAAAATTAACAACTGGATTGTTCAGCTCTCCAAAACAATTCCAGACTGCACCATGGATTCCACTAAAACTGGACAGGTATTTGTTAGTATTGTGACTATAGTTGTAGCAACAGGAAGTACTGGGTTATTTCTAATTTTGCTGTTGTGTGTGTTACAGAGTAAGGGTGGGATCCTATCAAAGGCCTGCGATTACATTCAAGAGCTGCGACAAAGTAACAGCCGGTTAGGAGATGAACTGAACAGCCTTGACAGGTTGAAGATGGATAACCAGCTGTTACGGCAAGAGGTATTTTACTGGTTGCACCAATAAGGGATAACTTTAAAGGGGTCCTATTATGCTTTTTCACTTTTTCAACTTTAGTCTGTAATGTTGCTGTTTGAGCATAAAAAAGATCTGCATACCCCCAAAGCAAAATCAAGACTTTGTAAAAGAGCATAATAGGGCCCCTTTAATTATCTAAATTAAATTAATATGATAATTTAGGTCTATATAATAATTCACTTTCACTTGAATCATCATTTTGATCCTGGTTGTAATTTTACAGAAAAACGTAATTGATTTAAGCTCATTTAAATCTCCAAATGAGTCATAGGTAGAGGTTTTATTCTCATTGATTGTTTTGTTGTTTTGTCATGTTGTTTTTTTAAAGGTGGAAGATTGGAAATCTAAGAATCAGATTTTGAGGAGCCAGCTCCGGCAGCATGGCATAGTTGCAGCAGCAAGTGCAGATCCCCAGTGAAGAGTTTAAAGGATTTTGGAGTTTTGGAAATTTAGATCGAAAAACATTCAGTGCAGAAGATTTGATTTTCTGATGTTTTTAAACAACCTTGAACAATGCAGGACTTACATAATGCAGTATTCAACAAACTGGTGATGATTCTCCATTGGGATCTTGCCTTATGTACATATTTTCTTTTTCTTTTTTGTGTCCCCCGTACTTTCATGTAATTTAGCATTCATTTTTTTATGTACCAGGACAGGTCAGAGAAATTTGTTTATTTTGTACTGTTACTTCTAAACTTTGTGGAAATTATTCATGTTAAATCTTTGTGTTATTAATGCATTTTCATATATTTCATACTTTTGAAGTTCAGGTTTTTCAGCTTAATTTGTCCGAATAATGAGCATGTCAAATAACTGCCTGTTAATTGACAATTCACAACATGGTCATAGTAGATTTCACTATGCAGAGTACTGAAATAAATAACATATTTTCCCACTACGCTATTCTCTAGATTCTGATCTGAATCTGTTGAACATCTCAGCATCCACAAGTGTGTTGCTATGTTGTAATAGGATTTTCAGTTGCCAAATGTTAAGTATTTAACAGAAATATACAAACAATCTCCCATTCCTGGAGATATTATTTTCTATTTTTGTTTAATAGCAATTATCAGGCAACTGAAGACTGAAATATCAAGGCTCATGCAGCACTGCAGGACAGCCTGCAGGGACCTGCCTTTTAGACCTTCCTCTATTAGCATGAACATTATGGCCGTTTGAATATTTATTCCTTAAAACTAACGTGTCTATTTGAACTTTTTTAACGTTAAAATTTTAATTAGTACTAGTGACATTTGAGATTAATTCTTGTGTCTATTAAATGACTATCTAGTCACTACTGGAATACTTGCTAGTGATTAAGATTTAAAAAAAAAAAATCTAGTATAGAAACATACGGGTTCGTTTAAATAGTTGAATGTTAAAACGGCTTGCCATATTACAAAGAAGCCTGTCTCTTTAAGGATTTGCAGGGTTTCCGGTGACGCGATTCAGTTCAAGGTTTTTACTGTGTGATTAGTTGCACTATGGACTTTCCGCAGACCCTGTGATGAAATGTGTACGCGTTGCCAAACTTGACATTTCAAATAAATAATAAGCCAAAACAATGATTTGCATACTCTTAGTTGCAGGGCACGGCACGATTTTAGAGACACAGATCAAGGTAAATCAAAATATAAACGTTTTCATGTGAGCTACAAAAACTTATGATTTTTTAACTTTGTATGATTTTGCAACCAGCGCTCATGTAGCATTAATGCCACATTATACATTTATATTCAAAACAAGAAAGAAAAGAGAAGGAGAAAGTGTGCTATGGATAAGAATATGTTTGCAATGAAATGCTGAGCTTCACTAAACTTGTCGCTGTATCGCAAGAGTGATGTTACAGGTCTGTATGCTCATCTGACCGGTGTGCCCAAAGCTCTGTTACCTGGAGTGGGGGGAAAGAAAATATTGGATTTCTGGTGGGAAACAGTCAACACGTGAGTCATTATATTTGTTGTTCTGCACTTTTAGCATATTTGTAGGAGGTGTTTTCCATGCAAACTAATGCAACACAGTATTTACCCTCTCACTTAGGCGCCAGCTCTTCAGTGAAGTCTATCTGGTTACAAATGCTGATAAGTAAGTCATATTTGGCTGTCATTTGTAATTTATGCCAACCAGTTTGTGTGTAAATAAGGGCAGGAGGCATGGTTTCTTTTGAATGTTTAAGATACACTATAGCACCCATTAAACTTACTTAAGAGTGTACATTGGTTCAAAAATGCATTCAATGCAGATACAAGCACTATGAACGGTGGGCAACAGCAAATGACTTTCCAGTGGAGAATGTTGTGAATGATGGCAGCACAACTTTGGATGACAGACTTGGGGCTGTCGCAGATCTTGAGTTGGCCATCCGAAGCCGACAGCTACAAGATGACATCATGGTGGTATGGGCTTTTTTCAGAACCTATTCCATTGGACCAAAAAAAAAAAAATGCTGAAAATGTACTCACCCTCAGGCCATCCCAGATGTAGATGATTTTGTTTCTTCGTCGGAACTGACTTGGAGAAACTTAACATTTAATCTCTTGCTCACAAATGGATCCTCTACAGTAGGGGTTGCACCGACTAATCGACTAGTCGACTTCAATGCTCTGCCATGACGCTTAAAGCTTGACGTCGACTAGTCGCTGGTCCTATAGAGGGCACAACAGGATAAGAAATCTTTGAAGGACTTCCACATTTACGCTCCGTTTCCAAACAGTTAAAATAACAAATAAATGCATACTCTGAAAGCGTTCCACAAGACGTGTGATTATATTACTGGATGCTCGAAATTGAATGGGAGAATGCACGTTTTAAACAGCTTATTGTACAGCTTATTGTAAATTAATCGCCGTTCTAATCTAATGCGCTGCTGCACTGTAACGCACACACATAGGCTACAGACAGTAGCGCGTACATGACGCGCACAGAATCATTCAGCGCGGAAATGCATTGTCAACACTGGGTCGACTTCAAAAAAAATCAGAAGTCGTTCAACCCCTACTCTACAGTGAATGAGAGTCCAGATAGCTGATAAAATATCATCCACAAGTAATCCACACAACTCCAGTCTATCAATTAATGGCTTATAAAGTGAAAATATGTTTTTTACAAATGCATCATGATTGTATTTTAGTTACTTCTGGCCAAAATACAAGGGTGTGGCAAGTGATGTAATGCTAAATTTCTCCAAGTCTGTTCTGATGAAGAAACAAACTTATCTACATCTTGGCCTGAATGTGAGTACATTTTCAGCTAATTGTAATTTTGTTTTTTTGTGGTTATTATTCTTTTAAATCTTAAATTGTTTTAAGTTGTGAAATTACATTTTGTAGATTGCAGGAGACATGCTTTGTGCTGATCAGAACTTTGATATTGCACAAGTCATTCGCTTTTTCAAATCTAAGGTAAGAGAGACTCAACCTATTGATTGTGTTATTACAAGTTTATTCTAGTGGGTGAAATGTCATACATAGTGACCCAACCAGGTCCATACTGATTTGTACTTTCCCACTTGAGCCATACCCTGTAATTACCACATTTACTGTACTGCACACACGCAACTGTATTTACTCTCACTCATCACTATTCCATCCACTCGTTTACCTTGTTGAAATAATTGGTCTGATTCCTACTCAACTGTAATTCTCATTACCTATATTTGATACTTCAGCCTGGAGAACTTGCTATATATTATGAGCTGGAGTCGGGAGAGAAGAGCTACACCAGAGGAATTGTTGAAGTGTGTCCAAACACCCATCGGTGAGACATGACACATTGTTGTAGTTTTTATGGAAGAAATACCCTCTGATATGATATTATAACATTAGCTAAGCTTAGCAAAGTGACAACTGTTATTAAAAAAAAACTAAAATAGACATTAGAAATGTTTATATGTGGACAGATGGGAGAAGTACCCTCTGATATTATAAAACTAGCCAGGCTTATTAGATTCTTCCTTTCTTTTACTTTAAAAAAAAAATCATTTAGGCAGGTTGGCAGGTAGACAGATGAATACAGAAAATAGACATAAGACATAACCATTGAATATAAACATACCTAAAATAGTGACAGAGAAATTCAGACAAATATCTATTTATGTTTTGTACTGTATACAAGTAAGCATAAGCATGCACATAGACATTGTTGTAATTTAAAAATCAAAGTGACAATTAAATAGAATTTTAAAGACAGGTGTGTCCTATCCTAGTCCTGGAGGGCCAAGATTCTGCAGAGTTTAGCTCCAGCTTACCTAATTAGAAGATTCTAGTAATTCTAAAGACCTTGGTTACTTTGGTTGAGGTGTGTTTAATTGGTTTTGGAGCTAAACTCTTTAGGACAGTGGCCCTTCAGGAGAAGGATTGGACACCCTGCTTTAAGCATTCACTACAAGCCTCTAAACCTGTTGTCACCAGGGTCATGCGATTCCTTGAGAAGCCTCAAGAGGGCATCACTGCTTCTCGTCTGGCCAGTGTGGTTTTCTACTGCCTGCGCAAAGAGTCCTTACCGTACATCTCTGAATTCCTCATTCAACACCCAGATGTTAATGATAGAACTTTTGGCAAGTTTTGGGTCAGTGTTTAAGTTATCTTTGAATTTAAAAATGTAAAGCATCAAGCCTTTGTTTTGTGTGACTTTAGATGTTTATTGTTTACTGGTTGTAGGAATGGCTTATAAATGAGGAGAAAGTTCCTGTTTATGGGATGAAGTTACCAACTGGATTTCAACTAATTGGACAAGTGGTGGGTACAAATGTAGCATTATTTTGGGTTAATTTTATATATTTATTTGACTTTATATGATAGATTTGTGACATAAGCTTGGGAGTCTTTTTGGGAGATTTTTTAATATGTTTTTAAAAGAAGTCTCTAATGCTCACTAAAGCTGCTTTTTTTTTGATCAAGTCTTCATTTGACTCCAGTCTCCTGTGTCACATAATCAACATAATATGCTGATTTGGTGCTCAGAAACATTTATCATCATCAACATTGAACGCAGATGTGCTGCTTAATATTTTTGTAGAAAATGCGATGCATTTTTTTTTCAGGATTCTTTGATGAATAGAACGTTCTAAAGGACAGCATTTATTTGAAATACAAAACTTTTGTAATATTATATAAATAACACTTTAGATGAATTTATTGCATCCTTGAATTAAATTTAAAAAAAGTTTGAACAATAGTGTATACCACATTATTCTATACATACATTTTGTATTAATATAAATACAAATTAATAAATTTTAACATCTGTTATTACAGGGTCTGTCTGATTACACAAAATGGCTCGCACACTATTCTTCAAAGCAGCAGTTGTCCCCGTCTAAACCTATCACATGCCGCTCATATGCCAGGTCAGGCAGAATACATTAGCTAGTATCCACAAAACCTACTTTTCATCACTATACTTGGGTCTGTGTGTTGACTCACAGGGTTGGACTCATGGGGAACCCCTCTGATGGTTTCAATGGGAAAACCATTGCTATGAGCATCGCTAACTTCTGGGCTGAGGTCACGCTCATGGAGAGCCAGACTCTGGTAAATAAGAACAGATTAAGATAAGAAATCAAAGACACGAGGAAAGCACTGTTCTTCACTTATCTCGTTAATTTGATCAAGGTCCTTCTACCTCATCCTCTGAATGATCCCACAGAATTCGGAAGCTTGCAGGATCTTTTTCAGATCAGCCGGAAAGAAGGGTTTGTCCAATCATTTGTCTTTGCTCAAAATTTGTATTGCTTTGCTTTGGAGATGGTTTGCAGAAGGTTTGTGGTACAACAAAAATGATTGTAATTAATACTATTTATTTAATTGTCTTCCAGGTATTTGGGAGGTCTGAGACTTCTACAAGCCACCTGTAAAAAGTTTTACCAGTTCTGCTCTGAACAAGGGTGAGATGCTGCAATACAATTGTAAACATAAGTTGGCATGAAATGAAAATTCACCTTTTTCTGTTAAGACACTGACTTGTGTGTATTTTATGCCTCTTTTATGCTAACAGCATTGCCCTGTCCAAGCAGAATTTTACTCTCAAGTATGACACAAACATTCCTCGGCAAGTGGTGAGACTTATTCATATTATTTGCAGTTGTTTATTTAGAGTTGAAGTTCTGAGAGTTTATTTTGATGAAATAACTTTGTACTACGTTTCTTTTGACTTTTTAGGGTTTAGCTGGCAGTAGGTGAGTTGAACATTGACTTACAAACCTAAATGAACATTAACAGTCAGTTTCTCCCAAGCTCATTCATGCCCTTTTTGATTTACAGTCTAACATAATGTATGATATTATTCAAGTTTCAGTACACTTGGTGTTTGATCTTGTAAGTGGATTTTTGGTTTGAAACACTGTTATTCGGATTAAATGTTAATATTGTAACATCACCTTTTGGGTGTTTTCTGTGTAGTGCGATTGTGTCTGCCACCTTGAAGTGCCTGATGAAGTTCTACAACATCACAGACAACGTATGTTCAGCATTTGCCAATCAGTGGTTTGATTTAGAACTTTTTTATGTTGATATAAACTATTAGCTAAATTTTATCCTGGGACAGGATCTTCCTAAACCAATCAGAGCCAACTTCATCCTCAATGTAGAGACTGATGAGCTGTTCATCACAGCTGGTCTACAGGATAGAGTTGTGCAGGTATGTACATTCATATTAATTTGACTCATCAATTTGACATGCACTGTGTGGAACATGATTGTCTCTATTAACTTTCTAATAGGTCTATGAAGGCTTGGTTTACATGGACTTCAACAAACAGCTGATAGATGAGAGGGGTTATGGTACTGATTTTGAACCTAAATATTATTCTGGGCAATATAAATAAAATTTTTTATTATTGAATATAAACCTGGGATGTTCATCATTCAAAAGTGTGGGGTTGGTAGACTTTTGTATGTATTGGAATGAAGTGTCTTCTGCTCACCAGGGATGCATTTATTTGAAAGAAAGAAAGAAAGCTTTCTATTTGAAAATATTTTAAAATGTAATTTATTCCTGCCATTATTCCAGTCTTCAGTGTCACATGATCCTTCAGAAATCATTCTAATATGCCGATCTGCTGCTCAAAAAACATTACTTAATATTTTTAAAGTTGAAAACGGTACTGTGTTTGTACAACAATAGAAACTTGAATTTTAAGAGGCTTCACTATATGTCAAAATATTAATTTCTATAGGAGAGTACATTCCCTTGGACATGAGCGATCTTCCCTTGTTCTGGCTAGCCTATTTGGGCGATCCAAGTGATTCTGGACGGATTCACAGTAATGTTAGACAGTGCTGGTTGAACGGTAAGTTCTACTTCATGTCCTGGTTTATGTGCTATTTGTAAAGAAATGATGCCTTTCACAAGTCGTCTCCTTTCTGAACAGGTGATTCTGCTGTTGTTGAAGCTATGAAATCATTTGCTGAACTCACAGATCAAGCCAGGTAGGTTTATCTTTGAGCATTTGCTCTTCAGCAATTGTTGTGTTACACTTTTCATGCTGTAATAGCTCTTGTATGATACATGGGGTAACTTTTTGAGCAATTTTGCCAGGCAACTTTTTTTTGAGCAATGTTGTTTGGGCACTTTACCAGTGAAAATGGGCAACAAATCTCTACCTGGATACTTAAGATTGGTTGTGGGCCCTGTGTCTCACCTGGTTGCCCTTTGACGGCAACATTGCTCAAAAAGTTGCCCCGTGTATCATCAGCCTTACTGTTCATTCAGGATAACGAGTGGTCAATGAAAACGATGCTTTTCTTACTGTATGCAGGGCTGCCTTTCAGTGTAAAGACTGGCCCAGACTTGCACAGCTCATGGATGAAAACTTTGAGCTACGGCGGTATGATGCTATAGTCCATCCATCAAACTCTCATACAAAGCTGAACAGAAGTTTGACTGCATTTAAAAAAAAATACAATTTAATTTATAAATTGCCAAAAATGCCACTGTTGAGGTTGCAATTTGTCCATCAGGTCGGTGTATACTGACGACTGTTTGGGCCCTGGAAATCTCAAAATGGTACAGCTTGCGAGAGTGGTAAATAAATGCGTCAATGCATCCATCATTTCTTAAATTTCTCATAACTGATACCTTGAGTTATTCCATGAATTTCTTTACTAATGGCATTAGAGGTAATATGACTTACAGAAAACAAGCAGCACATCTGAATGATTCTTTGTTGTCTGTGTAGTTTGGATCTGCAGTCAAATTGCCTGGCAGTGGTGGTGCTGTGGTTGGATTGTGTATGGACCCTGAGCGGCTGGTACGGTGGATCTTTTGACTTGTTTTTAATTTAATTTACATTATGTGTGAATTACCGTAATTAGGGGGAAACAACCTACTGTAGAGATTCTACTCAGAGAGCATGTGCTATTGGAAATTATTTCTATGGCAACATTCATACTTCAACATTTTTGCTCAGTAAACCATTTTAATGTATTTGTTTTAGAATTTAATTTTTTTCATTTATTTGGACATTATGAATGCAAAATTATATCAAACATAAATATACACTTGAATATACATGTTTGAGTTTGGTGGGATTGGTAGGATTTTTAAAATTTAAATTTTTCACCAAGGCTAAATTTTTTTGGATTAAAAATACAGAAACAGTAATAATATGAAATATTAAATAACTGTTTACTAGTTTAATGTATTTTAAAATGTAATGTCACATGATCTGGTGCCCAAGAAACATTTCTTACTATTATCAATGTTGCACATTTATACACACTAAATTTTTGTCATAGTGTATAAATCTTTATTATGTTTTACCACTAGGTGGAGATGAAGAGGGCTTTCCAAGAGGCAGGATGTGTGTTTTGTCTTATTGTGCCTTATGACCCATCAGTGCAGAGTCAAAGCTAATCACTCAGTGAAAAGGTTTAATTGTTTGTTTGCAAAAAAAGCTGTTTGCTTATAAAGACTCCGCTAGAGGTACATTCCTTAAAGAGATAGTTCACCCAAAAATAAAAATTCTGTCATCATTTACTCTCATGTCATTCTAAACATGTATGTATTTTCTTCTGTGGAACATAAAAAAAGATATTTTACAATTTTTTGTCCATACAATGAAAATCAATGGAAACCATTTTTTTATTCTTCAAAATATTTTCTTTTGTGTTCCACAGAAGAACAATAGGTCATACAGAGGGTTTGAATTGACTTGAGGGTAAAAATGATGACAGACTTTTCGTTTTTTGGGAGAACTATTCCTTTTAAGTTTGTCTTCAGTTTTGAACTTGTGTTTAAATGAACTCGCCACTGATTTCCTATTTCAGACTCATTTATCACACAGGTCATTGCTTAGCAGAAGGTGGGGCTCCAATTGTTGTATGTTTCGGATAGAAATGAGAAACAATTGACTTTGCATTGGTAGCCTTTCACACCCATCCTGTTCTTGTGTTGTAAAGACATTTTTGTGCAGAGCCGAAAGTGTTTATTCCAGTAGACGTGATTGTGAATGGAGTTATTTAAATCTAGGCTATATTACACTACCAGGAAATGTCTCCAATTTTATCATATGTATGTCAATATGTGAATGAATCAAATAAATTATTTGACTCACTTTACATTAGTACTCAAATAACATAAGTAAGCAATGGTAGTTATTTTGTTCATTTACTTGATATTGCGGGTCATGTGACACAGTAAACGGTAAATTGTGATCAGCTTTAGACTTTTAGGTAACTTAGGCTAATTAAATCGGGTTAGTGTCAAGCATGACGAGTAAACGTGTCTGCTAGTTATTAGTGTTTGACGCGCATATTACTTGGGCTGTGTCTCAAAACCTCGTGATCTGCCTACTTGGACAGCATTTTGGGCATGCAGGCGCGTTGCTCAAATGTACTGCAGTGTCCTGACTTGAAACCCGCCAATGATGTCCAAAATGTTGTTTAGTAAGTAGGCAGCTCAATAGGTTTTTGAAACACAGCCATTATCTGTAGCTCGTTTATCTACTGTATAACTAGGCTACTGTATACAAACATACGCTGCCGCTGTCAGGAGGAGGGACGATTATGCTTGTAGTCATAGTGTAAATCGCTAAATAAGCAGATGTGGATGTGTAGTCTTCGACTGTCGTCAGTATCATTTGATGGGACTGAAGGATGGCAGCAAAGGAGGATCTTTACTCAAAGATTATTCCGCGCCGACTGAGACAGAACAGTTGCGTCTCTGTCAAACATGGATCTAATCTGGACGTGCTGCTTTCGATGGGATTTCCTCAGCAAAGAGCGTAAGTGCCATATTTATCATATATAATGACGTTCTTCTTAAAATATTCATTGTATAAATAAAGAAAATGTTTCGTTTCTCAGGGTTAATGATCTGTTGGGTGTCTCAACACGTTACTGAACCTAATTAAATTGTCACTGAAGTGAACTACTTTGATTTTATGTCGTTTTAAAGTCGCGAATCTGAAAACAGTGGTTATCCTGCACTGCAAATTGTTTCTAATAACCTATATGGTTTGCTCAAAAAATACTTTTAATTGTTTGTCATTCGGATCACTGATGTGCTCTTGCAGCCACATTCAGCATCACACAAGATATTCTGCAAGCTATTTTTGGTAATTGTGTCAAAAAACCCACAGAGAGATGTAAACTAGAGGATTATTTCTAAATCAGTGTATAGATGTCATTGTCATTTGCCATTCACTTAGCATATCTGAATTATATATATTATACATGTAAATATAATCTAAAATTATAATTACATATATACAATTAGAGAGAAAGAATGCAAATAAAATAATATTTGTATAAAATACAAACAAGTTTTTAAAAAAATGAAAAAACTCTATACATTTTTTCCCCCATATTTTATTGTATTTGTCAGATGTTTTGTAAAATGTATGTCTTATTTTGGCTATCAGACAGTGTGACTTGCCAAATAGTGTAACATGTCTGTCTTCAGTATGCCCTCGGGCAATAAAAATAAAGATAAATATTGTATGTAAAGGCACCTATGCTTTTGTATTAACTAGCATGTCAAGTGTAGTCATATAGTCATAGGAGTTATTAATATGCTTTTTCTTTGTCTCCTTTATAGATGTATTATTGACCCACATAACGACAGTGAACTGCCCTGATTTCCTGTGAAAGACTCTTTTAGAGTTAAGAGCTTTCAGACTTGGCAGTTGCCTTGATGGCTCCCTTGATTTTAATGTATTTTTAGTTCATTTTTTAAAATAATTACATTACATAAGGCACTAAAAATAAAGAAATTACTGTAATTATTTAATTGTCCATTACTGGAAGTATCACAAATATGCCTATTCTGATTTTGATATTATACCCAATTTGTAAGATCCACCGAAGGCCACCGAACAAGTGCTTCTTTCTATACATCATGTTCTTCTTTGTGTCATTAATGTCATGGGTTCTATTTTTAAGTTACAGTAAAAGATGTTCACTTTCACTAATCATTTCTATAATTTACAGATTGTAATTTTATTTTACTACACTATTAATGGTTAAAACATGTTTGTGTATAGAAGATAACATTTAATTAAAATGATAATAATAATAATTCGAAAGTTTGGGGGCCCCCTTAGCATGCAGATGGGCCCATATGCCTGAGATACGACCACCATCATACCGATCCGTTCAATGTAATGAGGGTAAATGTGTCCTGTAACATGTGAGGAGGAACATCTGTGCTCATTACAGCATGAATTATTTGTAAGTCACAAGGTGTTTTTTTTCTCCATTCTTATTTTGGCACGTAAATGAGAAAACCCAAGACTATGCAGCTGTTCAAAATTAAAGCACATGTAGTCGATGTGCACTCAGTGTTGTGTGGGAAGATTCTTTTTTTTTGTGGCCTCGTGTTTACTCCTACTGTATGGTCCTGTTGCATTGGAAAACAAAATTAGAATTTTTTAAAATAAAATCACTCTTGTCGATATAATGCAACTGAATAAGGACTGGAAATTACAAGCTCCAAAATGACAAAAAGCGCCCTAAAAATAGTAAATATAACAATGTGGACAATGTATTTAAATGTAAATCATTAACTGAATCATTCTGATGAGCATCATTCTGTTCATTAGAATCATTCTGATCAGTAGCATTATTCCATTCAGTATCACTTTGATCATCATATAATCATTATGATTCCAATCATTCAGATCAGTAGAATCATTCAAATCTGTAGAATAATTTCGATCGGTAGAATTGTTCCAATCATAATCATTCCTGTCATTAGAATCATTAAAATCAGTATCATTTCGATCAGTAGAATCATACCTATCAGGAGAATCATAGCAGTCCATAGAATCATATTAATCAGTAGAGTCATTCAGACTTGTTAGAACTGCTTAAACAGATTATTTACACAAGTATGATTCATTCATAAATTGAACAACTTCTCTCCCAACTTCTCTCATGAACTCATCAAGCTCATGGTGGTTTAAGTTAAGGTGGATGTCAAGATTTTCAGTGAATAACAGCGTAAATTTGTAGTGTATGAGTCTGTAACAACGTTCGTAGGTCGGGAAGAAGGAGGCGGGAACCGGCGAACATTTAAAGACTTTAATCAAATAAACACAAAATGAAAGTAAAGCGGCAGCCCCACGCAGACGACTGCCGCACACAAAACACAAAATAAAATCCAGGCCTGGTCCTCTCTTGTCCAACACTGTCGTCACTCCTCCTTTTATCCTTCCGGAGCTCCTCCGTGGGACTCGAGACCGGTGAGTGGTGCAGGTGTCGCGCATTAGCATTTATTCCACCGGCCTCGCTCCGTTCCCACGGCTCTCGGCCCCGCCCCTCTCGTCACAGAGCCATTTGGACCATTTTTATTTATAATTTTATGGTGAATTTGTCATTTTGGAGCTTGACAGCTCTAGTCCTCTCTTACTTTCATTACATTAAAAATTGATAGATACCATCTTTAAAATTTCGTCTTTGTGTTCACAGTAGAAAAAGTCATACAGGTTTGAAACAGAATTTTAATTCTTGGGTGAACCGTTAAGTCTGTTTACACTAACCAGTCTTTCTCGTTATTCTGTTGCTCATCCATATATCACCGTTACTGTCTTGTCATAAGGTAGCATTTACCAGTAGTCAGTCTGTGCGTATAATAACGCTGCATCACTGTGGTTTTGTCTCAGGGTCGGTCACGCTGTGTAAATGTGATCAGCTTCCTTCCTGAAATATGGCAAGCAACGCAGGAGATGAGATAGCGACCATGACCTCCTGGTGCATAAATACACAGATCCTGATCATCTTCCGTATTAAAAGGCCACATTATATCCCTCACAGCCTGTGAGGATGCATTTCATGTTCTGTGGAAACAAGTGGGCCATCAGTTTGGCCACACAGTTGGCCACATTTGCCGACAGGCCTGCAGGTGTTGGCTGGCCATATTTTGGGATCGACAGCTGTGCGCTCTTCTCATCGTCGGTCCCCGTGTGGCAGGGATGGCAGCTGGTACTTGTGGGCCTTGGGGCTTATGGGATAGCGTCTGTTTGTTGCTCTTGCCGGGCGTCAGTGAGATCAATCGTATCTTTTTCTTCTTCCTCTTTGGCTCAGCTCCCTCAGTGGCTGCTGGGATAAAGGAAACAGATGTAGGCCAGCACGCAAGCATCAGTAAAGAGCAAATCTCTCCTTCGCTGAAAAAAACAGACACAGGCACAAGAGTGGGATCCATAAAGGCAGTTGTTATAAAGTCAGCCTACTCTTCCACTCCTCCACTGTTTATAAAGGGCCTGTATCAGTGTGTGTTCTCTCATTTGTGAGTCCACCATCTGTGGCGGTTGTGCGGTTGCCAGAATGAGAGCCGTGTGTCCAAATGCGGGTGTCCTTCCACCCTCCTGCTCACACTCAAGCTCTGGAAGGCACACAAGGATACAGCTCCACCCTTTGCCATGTTGGTTATTGTTTTGGAAAAGGGACATGATTATTAATTGTATTAATAACAATTAATAACTAATAAGAACTATTCAAATGTTTGGGATTGGTCAAAATTTTACATAGTCTTTTATGGCTGCATTTTTTTTTATCAAAATAAAACCGTAATATTGGGAAATATTATTACAATTTAAAATGAATGTTTTCTTTTTAAATATATTTTAAAGGGGTCATGAACTGCCTTTGTTTTTTATTTTGTACTGTTATCTGATGTCAACTTATAATGTTATCAACATTTCTGAATACATTTTTTTTTTTTAATTTTTATAGAAGTAATAGGCTATTTTCTGTCCTGTTTTTAACCCCCCTCATCAGCACGCTCTGTTTGTTGAGCGTGGCGGATTGTAAAAGCCCACTGCTATGATTGGCTACTAGTTGTTGTAATAAATGTTTGACATCCTACATCCTTCACCGATGGATGCTGCAGTGATTTAGGTTTAGAATGCATAAATACTCATTGCAAACAATCTGTAATAACAGACAAAGCAATAGTGACCACGTAATAAAAAACAGTTACTCACACTTGTGTGTTGCGACGTGTCGGATCCAATATAGTCGGCACAGCATCGTCTTTTAGTTTCAATCTTTCTGAAAATCCCACCTCGAATTGTGCCTTGTTTGTAAACGAATCCGTGGTAAAATGAAGTGAACAAAAGACCAAGTTCTTACTGATGCGGTCTGGATCTTCATTAAAAATAAAGTTCATCCACTCTTTCCTAATGTTGGGATCAGAAGTAAAGCAATGCAAAGACTGTTTTACTACTTGGCACTGCACAGTATCTTTAGCAGCCATCTTTATTGTTTGGTTTCCGTGTAGACCTGCGTTCACCTCTCGTTATTTACAATACGTGCACGAATCGGTGGGCGGGGCTAAACAGGCAGCGATGTAGAAGCAGGCGTTGATGATCTTCTGCGGAGGCGGTGCTTAGCTACACTATTACATCATAGAGTAGAACATTTCAAAACTGTAATTTTGGCAGACTAGCTTCAATATAAGCTGTTTTTAGACTAACAGGTTTTGATTTCTGAAACATACAGGATATCTTTTTAGAACAATGACCTCTTATATGTCAAAAGATCAAGGTAATTTTGGTTCCTCAGTTCATGACCCCTTTAAATGTAATTTATTTCTGTGATGCAAAACTGAATTTTCAGCAGTCATTACTCACATGATCCTTCAGAAATCATTCTAATATACAGATTTCCTGCTCAAGAAAGATTTTTTGTGAAAACTGTGATACGTTTTTCATAAAAAGCTCAAAATAGCAGCATTTATTTGGAATATAAATCTTTTGTAGCATTATAAATGTCTTTACTCCCACTCATTATTAATTTAATGTATCCTTGCTGAATAAAATGATTAATTTATTTTAGAAAAAAATTCTTACTGATCCCTAACTTTTTAAATATATTACTGTTTAGGTGCATTGATAACTTAAACAATTTTAATCAATTTACTGCAGTAGTAAATCTTTTAAATTCACTGTACACATTGGAGCATCTGTCTGTAAAACGAGTTGTTGGAAGTGTTGTTTTGGATTGCAATGACTCTCTTGAGCGTCTTGGCAACGAATCAGGCTTAACGGAAGGTCTGTAAACAGGAAACTTAAGGATACAGAGGTCTGAGCTGTGGGATTTCCCCAAAGAGCCGAGTTAAAGATGTGTTCATACCTGTTTGGTCAGCTGGACGATAATGTAAAGTCACTTTGTTGAGATTATCTGGAGTGATTTATAAAAAAAACAGTTAGATGCATCATTACATAATGACAAAAATAGAACGGAATAAAACAGAATAATAAAATTGACTAATCTTAATTGTGTTAAAGCAGTGAAACTTAACCTGTAAAGCTAATCAGGCAGCTGGTTGCTGTTGCAAGTCATGGTATGAATATCCACAAAATATTATCTCCTTTAAATCATGTCATACTGAATATCACAAATACACCACAAAGATGTTGCTCTTGTTTGTGAGCGGTGGCAGAAAAGCAGTAGTACTAAATGGTCAAATTATTGATAAATATTATGAAATGCTTTTAGAAATATCCCCTCTTCTCCATTTTACATCTACATTTTTTTCTCAAAGCACATGTGGATGTAGATGTGCAAATTCCTTGAGCCATATATGTAGAAGGTTTGCTGATCACACATTTCCATGTTCAGTCATATTTAATTCAATATTGTATGTGTCACCGGAATTTGTAAAGAATCACCCCACTGCACCTTAATCAAATTGTATATGAGTAATTCAGGGTAAATTGGAAATAGCTTGTAAGACATAAAAAGGCATCTGAAGACATGACAAGTTGTGAGTGTGGTGTGTGTGGGCGGTTTTTCTTTTCTTTTTTTTCTTTTTTTTTAATCTTGATTTAAAATGCACATTTGGTTTTTTGAAAGGAAAATATTACTTCAAGCATTATGACCTGCTTTAAACTTTAATGGGTGGATGTTTTCACTATCACGCTTGGTATGCATGTTAATTATTCATGTTGTCAAGAGCTTTTTCCAATAAATGAGATAAAAATGAATTTGTTCTGTTATCCCCTCATTATCTCGTTAAATAAAGTCTATTTTCTGTTGCATACAGCGCACTTACTGTGCATGAAGTAGTATGCTAGTCATTTTACAGGACATTTAGGGTCTTTTTTACTGTAAGACGTATACGGCAGTAACAGATGACTTGATCTGGGCAGCTTTTACTATGAAAAAGTGCAGGTCTGTTTTGATAAAACAGGGAAAAAAGCGTGTTAAATGCAAAAATAACATGCATCTAACAATAGCATATCAGTCATATTATATTGCATTATATGACATATTATATTATATTATATATTTAAAATAGCAGAATAAACTTATCAAAAATTAAAGAGGACAGAATGCTTTTTTTGTTGTTTTTGTTTGGTTGTTGTTGTGAAAGACCATGAGCCCAATCAAACTGATATTTTGGCACAAATTCAACTGAAAATCTGGCTAATACAAATACAGTATTTAGGCCAGTACTCTTTTTGTGAATGGTAAAGCACACTTCTATATTTTGTTTTAAAAAAATCCCATTTATTATATGTCATGTTAATAATTTGCATGTTGTTGAGCGATCATAGAAATATTATAAATTTCAATGTTTGGCTGTATTTTCATAATCTCTGTTTTTTTTAAAAATATATATCTGGTCATTTATTTATGTTCAGATATGCCACATGTTGACTGCTGTTAATGAATCCACAGTAATTAATAATAATAATAATAGCAGTAGTAATACATTTTATTTGCAATGCACCTTTCTCATACTTAAAGTTGTAATAAATAATAAATGTAATACATTTTTCAATAGACAAATAATATTGCAAAAACCTATCACAAATTTAATTTTATTTCATTCGAATTGTGAGAGACCTACTGTACTTTAAAACAAAGACAAAATGTTTTTGCTGGTCTGTGCTTTGTCTTAGAAAAAAATTGTTTAAGCTGCCACAGAGAAGTCTGATTTTACCTCTCGTTTGCCTTTCTGCATGTCGTCTATCATATCTTGTTAACCCTATCCTTGCTTCTGCTTTCTACAATGTTGTTAACTCAATTCTTGATTCTAAGAGATCAGGTTTACAGCAAGCAAACATACAGACTGGCCGTGGCCTTTGGTGAACTATTTCCTGTTTGAGGTAGCTGCAGAGCTCAGGGGAAGTCCTGGTATATACCCTGGGGTTTCGCTTCAGTGGTAATAGTTGAAAAGAGGCTATATGAGGTCTTATAATGACCTGTTCACACAGGCTGAAACGCTACAATCCCATGTAACCACAGTCATTGTCTCGTTTGGTTGAGCTTTCAGAACAGAAAACATTTCACAATGTAATTTTGTTCAATGGTACGGTTATTTGGTCACACAGATGCTGTTCAATTTGTTAACTCTTCTTCTAATGATATCAAGTTTCAGGCTTTCTGAAAATCTTTATCATACTTGCAAAATTTTCACGTCTTACAGGTTACACATTATATTATTATTCATGAGGCAGTTCAATGAGGAGCATGTATTTTAGAGAGAACAAAATATTTACTATAGCACTTTTTTTTTTATATGCATATTGCAATATTGTTTAAAAGCAAAAATGTCAATGTTAAATGTCTGCCACATGAAATTTATTGGTTTATTAAGTCCTTTGACATAAAAAGGCACCTAAAGACAGGTTGTGAGTGTGTGGGTGGTTATGCGTTTTTTTTGTTTGTTTTTTTATCTTGATTTAAAATGCATGTTTGTTTTTTGTTTGTTTTTTCTTTTTTTAAAGGAAAATAATGCAATTGTGCATATTGCAATATTGTTTAAAAGTAAAAATGTCAATTTAAATGTCTGCCAGATGAAACATCCTGGTTTATTAAGTCCATTACCATATTTAAACAGGGAGAAAAAAAAGGTCATGACCCAGAAATGGGTCACAGATTTGTTACTGTAATATTGGCAAAAAAAATGAATCTGGTGTAGAAACCGTTTTCACTCAAAAATTGCTAGTAAATTTCGCACATAATTACAAAGAAATGGCAAGTAAAGATACAATTTTAAAGTAGAAAGCCTGAAATAGCATTTTCCCGTAAAACGTATTCCAAAAATGTTGAAAAGTCCATATTATAGTCCATAGTTTTATTAACTTTTAAAATGAAGACAGAAATGCGTCCCATATCTTTTGTTGTTTATATCAAAGGTTGTGTGTCCAAACAATATTTTGTCATAAATTCATCTGTCACCTGATAGAAGCCAGTCAAATTAAGGAAATATGTGTATCTTCAAAAACCATTAACAGAGCTAGATCAAGGAAAATATGACCCAGGCTGTATTATACTGAAACACTTTCTGTTTAAAGTTCATCCTAAAAAATGTTATGCTTTTTAAAGCAGTATTCTCACTTCAAGAAGCAACCGCATTGTGTATGAGACACTGATGTGTGAGAGAAGTGTGAAGATCATCTCTCTCACGCAGCTTCTTCTCTGGCTCATGTTAGAAATCATAAAAATATAATCTCATCTCATTTTACACACGCATTTCACGCTGTCACAGACCTCATGGAGGCATAGTGTGAGTGCATAGCATATTAGATTCAAAAATGACAGTACGTGGGAACATTTCCAGTCCACTCATAGAATTCAAACATGTTGCCATCATATGCTCGCTCAGGCCTGCACAGTACAACATACTTAATGAACTTGCGTGCAGTGGTTCCACACAGTGGAATAGCATTAAACAATATTCATTTAACAATAAACTTGGAATGCTACATTCTGCTGGAATACTACAGTGCGTTTTAGTTCACTAAAACGCACCCCCCCACCCCCCCCCCCCCCCC
>NW_015647437.1:101988-115151 GCF_001515625.1 Sinocyclocheilus rhinocerous
TACCTGTTCTCGATAAGCACACCTGAAAAAGAAGTGTGCTTAAAGGTATTGAAATTGCACTTGTAGTGTACTTAAAAGTTTTTTTTTTTTTTAAACTGTACTTGCAAATAATGTAACATTAATGAAATAAAAGGCAAATTAAGTGTTCTTTAAGAGAATATACTTTTATGTCAAAAAAAGGTATTCATGTAGACCAAATATATAATATAATATATTTAATGAATGGATTAAATAGATACAGCAGGTAAAATAAGTATTGAACACGTCACAATGTTTCTCAGTAAATATATTTCTAAAGGTGCTGTTGACTTGAAATTTTCACCAGATGTCAGTAACAACCCAAATAATCCCCATACAAAGAAAACAAAACAAATAAGTTCAGAAATTAAGTTGTGTAATAAAATGGAATGACACAGGGAAAAAGTAATGAACAAGCAAAAAGGCATGGAAAGCCAACACACCAGCTGAAATCTATCAGTAATTAGAAAGCAATCCAGCCCCTAGTCAGTGGAAATTAATATCAGCTAGTTCAGTCCCAACACCTACAGTACCAGGATGATGAAGATGAAACAAGGGTGGACATTTCAGCAAGACTGATCCCAAACACAGCCAAGAAAACTCTCAACTGGTTTCAGAAAAAGAAAATAAAGCTGCTAGAATGGCCCAGCCAATCACCTGAATTGAATCCAATAGAAAATAAGAACTAAAAATCAGAGTTCATAGAAGAGGCCCACAGAAACTTCAAGATATGAAGACTGTTTGTGTGGAAGAATGGGCCAAAATCACACCTGAGCAATGCATGCAACTAATTTCTCCATACAGGAGGCTTTTGTACAAAGTATTAAATACATTTCAGTAGTTCAATACTTTTTCCCAGTGTCATTCCATTTTATTACTCGTAACTTAATTTCTGAACTTATGTTTTTTTTTATTTTTTTTTTTTATGTATGTATGGATTACTTGGGTTGTTACCGACATCTGGTGAAAATTTCATGTCAACAGCACCTTCAGAAATATATTTACTGGGAAAAATGGTGACATGTTCAATACTTATTTTACCCGCTGTATAATATTATTATGAACGTAAAAGTTTCTCTTTTTTTTATTGCTAAATCTAAATGAAAGGCAAAAAGATTGCATTTTTAAAACAAACAAACATAACAAAAAAATAAAACATGGCTTTAGCATATGTTCTAACTGTATTCCTATATCATTCTTTGATTTTGGATGCTGATAATTCTAAAAATATGCTCTCTTTACAGATTGAAAGCTCTGGCATCAACTGGAGGCAGAAGTGTTCAGCTGGCATGTGACTGGTGAGCTTTCCTACACTTTTTCTCTGCCTGCTTGAGCTGGCTTTTCTTGAGGAATAGTACCACCCTCTAGTGGTTCATATGAGTCAATCCAGTTTTTCTATGCATAAAACTATTCTTGTTGACCGTTACAATTACACAGGCTTTATTTGCTGGTTTAGCTGTGCTGTAGCGTTCATGATCATGTGCATGTATCTCCATAGGCTTTTCTCTCATTTGGATGACCCTTTCCTGGATGACCCTTTACCCAGAGAGTATGTGCTGTATCTGCGCCCTAGTGGGCCTTTACAAAACCAGCTTTCTCATTTCTGGCAGCAGTCTCGCTTAACTTGTGGAAAAAACAAAGCTCACAACATATTCCCACACATCACACTCTGCCAGTTCTTTATGGTGAGTCACAGTTTCTATTTTAATCTTGATTTATTATTCTTAAGTTGTGTAATTTTACATTTCTTCATTTTATGTGTTTGTAGTGTCCAGACAATAAACTAGTGGCTCTGTGTGAAGCTCTGCAGTCTGCAGTGAATCAATGGAGAGGACGCTTCCCCAGCCCCCTGCCCCTGGAGCTCTACACCTCCACCAACTTCATAGGCCTCTTCGTGGAGGAGCAGGTGGCTGAGGCGCTGAAGAAGTTTGCGGCTGACTTTGCGGTGGAGGCTGCTGCTAAAGCTGGTGGGGAGGCGTGATCAGAGCATTTGTCACAGATGGTGCCTGCATAGTGCTCACGTTTTATTTTTTTCTAATCAGCTCATTACTCATCCTCATGGCGTTCGTTACCCATATGACTGACTTTCTTCCATGGAACACAAATGAAGAAATTTATCAATTTCCAAGATGCCTTTTTTCAATCTAATGAAAACAGGGTATTTACAAAACTAAAACTATCAGCAAATAATGACATGAATTTTAGTCTGTTCTGTGTTGTTACTATTAACTAAAACAGTTTTCACTTATTAAATGATCAAAAAACCTAAAAAGAAATAGAAATATTGCCTTTGCAACTAAGTTTAAGTACTAAAATTACTCAAACTAAAACTGAAATAAAATAAAGCTAAATAGAAATATATATTTTTAAAAATGACAAACATTAAACATTACTAAAATGTAAAATAAAATTCAAATGAAAGCTGAAAATATACATATAACATATTAATACATATTATAATAGTATATAAATAATACTAAAATAACATTGTTCTGTTCCTTACACAAAGCTATCATGTGACTTCAGAAAACAAATATAGTGCACATAATACAGCAAACAACAGTATGGACTACTTTTTTATGATTTTATGGTGCTTATTTGTCCTTTTTGGAGCTTGACATCCCCTGGGCACTATATGCTTTCAATGCATGGATTGCAAATACATTTACCTTTTTTGTTTTACTGAAAAAAGAAAGACATGAGGGTGAGTAAATGGTGACAGAATTTAAATTTTTGAGTGAACTATCCCTTTAAATCTGTACTTATCAAAGATAAACTGTAAATCAAACATTCTAGATGTTTTTTTCCCTTTTTAAACCGTGTTCTAATGAATTGAACTGATACTTATTCATTGATCAAAATACTGTGTATCTGAATAGAGAATAAATTCATAAAAATGCTCACGACACTATTGGTTTCATAGATGTTCACGTGGAACCCCATAAAAAGCAGCTTCATTTGACTCTAGCCTATCACTTCCCAACCAATCATTATTCTATCTTGGAAAAGTTGGCAAGAGGGATTGAAGTCAAGCTGGGTTGTGATTGGCTCGCTGCCCTCTTCTCACGAGACATACGATTTGCAAGTCACGAGGTGAGTTGAGCCTTATGTCTTTTAAATCTTCTTTTCAGTTTTAATGTTTTGCTAGTTCACTGGAATGCACTTTAATGCAGACTTACCTCTGTTTCATTGTCAGACTTTGCGTGTGATGTACCCCTACACTCCTCAGAACGACGATGAGCTGGAACTGGTGCCTGGAGACTTTATCTTCACGTCTACAGTGGAGCAAATGAGCACTAGTGAGGGCTGGGTGTACGGCGCGTCTCTGAGTACAGGCATCTCTGGCCTGCTGCCTGAGAACTATGTGAGCCCGGCTGATGAGTCTGACACGTGGGTCTTTCATGGGTAAGTTCTCCAAAAGATTTGCTGTGCAAGTTTGATAGTTCTCAGCACAACTTATCAGGATTACTTGCACGTATTTAGGGTTCAAGGGAAGGTTCACCTAAATTGTACTCATCAGCTCTTCGAGTAGGTACTTCTTTTGAATTAGTTATTACTTCACGAACGTGTCTAGTGTCATTTTAATCCGGATCTACTACATTTGGCATGTTTTCCTACCAGCGTCAGCTGCATCGCTTTACTTCCATTCACAAATACTCTCCTGTGGCCTAATGGGATAGTAAAGTGTCTATTGGATGCGTTTATCTCTATGCTCCTTAAACAGGTCACATTCCTTCTTTTGTACTTCCCCTTCGGAAAAGAGTTGCAAGGAGAGCAAATTGGATGGGCTGCTCAACATTCGATGCTTTGAAAACTCAAAGTTGGGAGAGTCTGCCATCTTGAGTGTTATTTGCCAACCTATGCAGGTGCCTGTTACTGTACATTACAGCAATTAAAGTATCACGTTTGACTGTTGGGTTGGTGCAGTTACAGATGATTTGATCATTTATTAAAGCATTTCTGTGCTGTTGATGATAGGTGCTTCGCTCAAACATCCAGTCTCGGACCCCTAAAAGGACCTTGTTTGTATGTCGGCATGGAGAAAGAATGGATGTTGTGTTTGGGAAACACTGGCTCTCACAGTGTTCCGACTCTAAAGGTAATCCGAACAGATGGATCATGGCGCCTCGCTCACATGGTACAGTTAGTTTGCGAGCTCAGTTTGTCTTCCTGTAGGCAGGTACGTGAGGAGTAACCTGAATATGCCCGCTGCACTACCTGCCTGGGGTGGAGCACACAGGGACTATGAAATGGATGCTCCTATCACAGTGGTTGGAGCTACACAGGCTAAGATAGTGGGTATGTCTGCTCAGTGTTATGATGTTGAGATGAATTCTCCAAGTGAATTGTGTATCATGCTCTTTTTATGTCATCCGTCTGATTTCCAGGTGAGGCTATGCTGGAAAGTAATACCACTATTGATTTTGTGTACTGCTCACCCAGCCTCCGATGTGTCCAGACAGCTCATGAAATACTCAGAGGTACATACTGTAGTCAGGAATCTGTTGGCAGCAGTGGTCTACATGTCTACAGGAAAATTCCAATAGGAGCATGTAAATGTCTTTTAGACCAGGGGTTTTAAATCTTTTAGATGCCATATAGACTCTGTTCTTAAATATAAAAGGCAGCTATATCTTTTCATGTATTAAGACCAACTTTATACTGTGAAAATATAAAAATATTATAAATACACAATTGTTCAGACAGCAAGATTTTTGAAAGAAAAAAAAAACGTTTATACAGCAATGATGCATTAAATTGATCAAAAGTGACCGTAAATACATGTATAATGTTTAATTATACAGTTTAAAATGTAAATGCTGTCAAAGAATCCTGAAAAAAAAATCTTGGTTTCCACAAAAGTATTGAGCAGCACAAGTGTTTTCATAATAAAATTGGTAATAATAATAATAAAAAAGAAATTACTGAGCTTCAAATCAGCATATTAGATTAATTTCTGTAGGATCATGTGACACTGAAGACTGGAGTAATGGCTGAAGAAAAATTTCAGAAAAATTTGCAATCGCAAATTACTTTTTAAAAATATATTAAAATAGAACACTAGACTAAATTGTAAATGATTACTGAATTGTAATAATATTTAACAAAATTCTTTCTTTAGTCTGTATTTTTGATCAAACAGATATAGCTATGGAGAGCATAAGAAACTTTCTTTAAAAAAAAAAAAACCTTACAAAATATTACCAACCCCAAACTTTTGAACAGTAGTTTGTTTATAAAATATGATCTGGAAAATATTTATTTCTTTAAGTTACGCTTTTTCTTTTTTTCTATCCACGAGTAGATTAACATTATAATTCTGGCCATACAACGCTTGTATTAGACTAGAATTTTCCAGAAAGTTCTATGCTGCTTCAGAAATGGCGCACGGTTTTCTACTGTACATCTTTATCGACATGTTCACTTTATTCGTCTACTTGTCATTAAAATTGCTACACAGTATTTAAATCCTCTCCGACCCACTGTCATGTGCACCTTTTCTAGGAATGCAGCAAGATGGCAGAATAAGCATTCGAGTGGAGCCTGGGCTTTTTGAGTGGACTAAATGGGTGTCAGGAACATCTTTGCCTGCTTGGATACCCCCCACAGATCTTGCTGCGGCCAACCTTAATGTAGACACAACATACAGGTAACAGATGGAGTGATCATATGTAGTGTAGGAGCTGTTTACATTTCAAATTCAGTCCTGATCGACAGTTGCCTTCCCGCAGACCTCACATCCCCATTAGCAAACTAACCGGCTCGGAGGCGTATGATACGTACATTAATCGCAGCCACCAGGTGACCAAAGACATTTTGGCATACTGCAAAAATAAGGGTGAGTGATTAGAAATATTGCTTTTAGTACATGACCCCCACAGATCTTTACCAACACCCTCCTTTTTTTTTACATCAGGAAAAAATATTCTGTTTGTGGGACATGCTTCTTCTTTGGAGGCCTGCACTCGCCAGATCCAGGGCCTTTCTCCTCAGAATCCTAAGGATTTTGTGCAAGTAGTCCGAAAGGTAAGTTTCATCCTTTTTACTTTAAACATTTGATCTTTACACTTTAAACATGATGCTTAATGGGAGCTGATCTTTCCGTCCAGATTCCATACCTGGGTCTGTGTGCCTGTGAGGAGCAGGGGGACTCAGGAGTCTGGCAGCTAGTGGACCCACCAATTCTTCCTTTAACTCATGGGCCCAACCATAGCTTCAGCTGGAGAGAGACCTTACAGCAAGAATGAGCTTATCTGCAGGGTCTGTCCACAAGAGACTGAAATGTTACCTGCACTGGAAGCACAAAACTGAGAATATTTTTTAAATAGATCTAATCTGTCACATCCAGTTTAAATTATGCAAATAAGATATGGGATGTGGCAGAGTTTTTATTTGCAGGTGGAATAATGAACATTTGTGATCATGTTTACTGAGCCTTTAAAAGGCTTTCTCAGGGCATTGGCTATCACTTTTAAAAAGTCAAAATGCACCGTGGCATAATGCAGCACTTATTGTAAAGATTAAAGATCACTTCCTGCCATGCAAACATGTACAATTTTGCAATGAGATGTTAAAGGACTTAAAAGCAATCATGTCTTAATCATTTATCTTGCAAATGTAACTTGAATGCATAAAAAGTGTAATATTTGTTTTAGCATAGCTGAATGGATATCAAATGTATTTGTAATATCTTTACATTAAAGCTGAAGTGTGTAATTATTAAAATAAAATAAAAATAATGAAAAATGTTTGTATTAATGTACACAGAAAAACTGTATGAAAAGCCAAATGTAGGTTGTTTTTTTTTTCCTGAAAAGTGTTAACACTGTAGTGGCTATAACTGCTTTATTGTTTGTGAAGCCTGACACAGCAACATGGCTCAACCAATGGCGTGAGATTAGGGCAGGGCTCTTTGTTCTTTCGACCAATGGCAGACAAGGGGGAGTCTTTGGGAAACCTGTTTGATGCTCTGGAGCTTAAAGCTTTATGGTCTTTCCAGTGTCACGAGCAGGTAAAACAGGGTAAGTTTCCAGCTATAAGCAATTTGTCAGGCCACAGTGAAAATGTAGAATGATGTGTCACAACAGACAGACAATTGTTATATTTGATGTTTAATACCACTATATGGAGGGGAATTTGGTCTACAGTAGACCGAAACTGGCTGGTTTGGACAACAACATTTTGAGGAGACAAGATTTAATCTTTTGTCATCTAGTGCGAGTGCGACCAATGTCTAGGCATGTGCTATAGCATAAAAAAAATTTAATTAACAGTAACACTTGGTCAAACGAAAATTAATTTTACCTTAGTTGCAATATACTATGTAGCGTCCAGATTTTTTAAACTATTGATTGAGTTTCATATGCAAATATCCAGCAATTATTTAATGAAGGCTTTACGTTTGACTAGATGAATTACAAAATGACTCCATTTAGCAGTAGGCCTATATCCACAATCAGAGATAATTTAACATAATCTGTCATACTGTTAAAAATTAATATTTCAAACTAGTTCGATATTTAAAAAATGACAACGGCTTATTTTTGTCACATTCTTCGACTAATAATAATATATACTTGGAAAAGTCGGTATGTTTTTGAGCGTGGATTATGCATCTGCTTTTAACCATCTGTTTTTTGTTTGATATTATAAGTGACTTGTTTCTTAGAACTTTTAGGAATGATATCCTGTAGAGATCCAGAATTGTTTTTTTGAGTTGAATCGTTTGAACACGTAATTTGTATTGAATTCAACGCACGCGTTGTTTAATGGAATTACAAACTATTTACCGTATTAGCCCGAATATAAGACGACCCTGATTATAAGACGACCCCCCTTTTTCCAGATGTACCTTTTGGAAAAAGGCTTTTTAAAAATCAAATCTTGTTTTTTCTCAGTAAAACACATTTTGTCTTCAATTATTTTCATATTGCATATTTTTCCTATTTTAATTTTTGTTTTGAAAGTATGGTAAAAACTGTTAAAATGTACCAACAATCACATTTAAAAAATATTCACTTTTTGATATACCATTAAAAAAAAAAAAACAGGTAACCCATCTGAATTAGGACATTTAGGCTATCCATCTAATAGTAGCCTACCAAAATCTTATTAACAGTAGAAGTTAAATCTTACTGTAGTCTTCAAATCTGGGTACTGTCTTACGTTTTAAAATCACAAAGGGAGTTTGGTCCCATCAGGCTAACGTGACAGTCACGACTCATGCAGCTGTAAGGTTTTCTGCTTCTTTTGTTTTTACTCGCGATCTTTACAACACGCATTACATTACGTATTTCATGGCACACTCGTTTTATGCGTATTTGGCGCCACCTAGTGTTGTGGGTGTATTATTGACATGTCAAAGTCTAGACTCTAGACCCTGAATATAAGACGACCGCGTTTTTTCAGATGTATTTCCAAGAAAAAAATATGGTCCTATATTCGGGACAATACGGTATGTTCTAAATTACTGTTTTTATAAACGATTAATGGTCGCAAATTTATAAGTAACGCTTATTAATAAAACCTAACCTAATTAAAACACGCAAGAAATTTATTTTTAGAGCGTGCAAATATGCCACACCATGATGTCTAAAGCCACACGATGACGCACTTGTATGGGATGATATTAGACTCAAAATGATTAATAGATGCACGCACAATTATCCATGTACTGCATACATTTTATACATTTATCTTACTAACCACAAACAAATGCCTTTCAATCTGAGTATTTGGAATTCTGGATTAAATGATTGTGCAGCGATTTGTACAAATACAGACATGTTTGTTTGTAAAAATGTTCTGTTCTGCATTAATATATCATAAATTGCTAATGCAAAAAGGAATCTATGCATATGTGGATCAGGTGACACGCGTGCATTAATTGCCGTCTAGTACGAGTCGATCTTGTTCGGTTCATTTGGATTTTGAGACTTCATTTTCGCAGTTTACAGCATTTCACGTCCCACACACACACAACTACCAACGAACAAGGCCCAGTGCAATTCATTAACGTGTACACGATTTGAAAAATTCGCAAATGTGCGTCACTACACTGAAACAAATGCTTTTCAACCGGTGTCTGCAGAGTTAAGAATTACATTAATGTGCAGCATTTTGTTCAAATAGACATATTTGTGAATACAAATGTTATAGTTTGTATTAAAGTATCATGATTTGTGTATGTAGCGATTAAAATGTGCATTTGTGGATCAGGCGACACCCGTGTATTCATTCAGTCCTCTTCTGAATCTATTCTATTTGATTCATTTGAATTTTGAGACTTTCATCCAGCCCTTTTAGCCTTGCCCAATCCACACACAGCTCGCGATCCAGGCGCAGCTGAGCCTAAGAAAATCAGCCACCACTAGATGGCACTAGCCCCACTCACATGTGTGCATTCCATTGAGTATGGTTTCATGAATGTTACATTGTGTTTTATTTGTTTCTTTTTGGTTTGGCTATTCTCGTCTACCGTAGAAATATAATAAAGATGTTTTATTAAACTTGTTCTAACTTAACTTGTCTTAAGACACAGAATAGCTTATAATTAATTTTATTTTAATTTTTGGGTGGTAGCATATTTTCTTAGCGATAGATGCTATTTACACTAAGTGAAAATAGCAGTATTTGTTTTGTGATATGCTATTTACACTAAGTGCAAATAGCTATTTATACTATATTATATTATATTTATAGGATATTCTGCTAATTACTTATTGCCAATAGTGGCAATTATCTAGTAATTTAATAGCCTTTGCCAACGATTTTTTTTTTATTCCCAACAGTTAAACAGTTGCCCACAGAAAAAAAACATGAGGAAAATAAAAAATATGCTGCAGCACCCCCACTTCCTGCGCCTATGATGTATACACAGAGGAATGGCTTACTACTATTAGTGCAGCAAGGAGACCGTGCCAAATTAGACAACTCCAAGCTGTTGTAGTGTTGGGTCGTTCTTGAACGATTCGTTCATTTTGAACGAATCTTTAATGTGACTCGGGAAGAACGAGTGGTCTTGGGGAGCGATTCGTTCAGTCGCGCCTGCGCAACATCCTATAGGTTCTGTACTGGAATTAGTCAAGTAGTTCACCTGTTTCGAGTCTTCGGGTTTTTCCGAGTCGTTCGTTCATCACGTGACAGACCCATAAGCTTAAAATGAACGAAATTACTCGAAAAAAGATTTGTTCATTTTGCTGAACGAGACTCAAAGGTCCGAGTCGATATAAAATGATCCGAACTTCCCATCACTAAGCTGTTGTGGTCACGCCGTGACAGTGCTCGTGTCCGTTGTATCCGTCACAGTGTTGCCAATTCTGCGGTTTTCCCGTGGAATTGGGCTACTTTATCACTGTTGCTGCGGGTTGTTTTTCATTGAAGCGACCCCAGTAACGTGTATTTTAGCCCCCAGAACGCGATTTTTACAGGGGGAGCCCTCGAAACGCGGTTAGTTTTGAGTAGCAATTGGGCGGGTTTTGTTATGAAAACCTGGCAACCATTTCCCTCAAGCAGGTAACGTTATTATTGCTAACATAGCGGATTTATCGAAAAATACATTGGCATCAACTGTATTAAAGAGAAACTAACCACTTCATCCGATGTTTAAGTGAAGAAATTAGCCTTGACAGCCTTACTTACTGGACTTCCTCAACTATTGACTTTGTTCTCTCTCACCGGACTTGTGTGTGTGTAGGTGATGTAAAAGATGAAAGCAGGCATTTGGACCAAAGTGACGCAAGGGAGGGGGAGACTCAATTTTTGTGTTATTTTACTACTTACAATTGATTAAAGTATAAAACATGTAATCATATTTTTAGGGGGGACAACCCTCAGTAGGGGGGATCCACGAAAGTCTCAAAATTCAAATGAATCAAATAGAATCGATTCAGAAGAGAAGTGAATGAATGCACGCGTGTCGCCTGATCCACAAATGCACGTTTTAATCGCTACATGCATAAATTATGATACTTTAATACAAACTATAACATTTTTATTCACAAATATGTCTCTATTTGAACAAAATGCTGCACATTAATGTAATCCTTAACTCTGCAGACACCGGTTGAAAAGCATTTGTTTTAGTGTAGTGACGCACATTTGCGCTTTTTTCAAATCGTGTACACGTTAATGAATTGCACTGGGCCTTGTTCACTGGTTGTGTGAGTGAGAGCCGACTAGTTTTTATGAATAGGTTCTTTGGATCAAAATGTTTGAAAGGACCAATTCGCGGAAATGATTCGAACGAGTGACAGCTGTCTTCTACTTCATGGCGGCTGGCTGGCTGGCTGACTGACTGACTGTGCCTTATAGTCAGCAGTAGTTACAAAAAAATGTGAGTATATTAACAGTAAATTATCAAATTATAGAAGGCTTTTTCTTGTGTTAATGTTAAGTTTAAGCCACAATAACTGAAACTGAGAACTACAACTGTTTGATTTTGATTTTTAAGTTTGAGCTTTAGACTGAATCAGTCCCTTAAGCCACAGGGAAAAACACAAGAATGGTCCGGTTTCTTAAGGACAACAATATTAAATATTTAAATTAATGTACTGGTTTAACCTCAGGTATCTTGTCATATAGCTTCTTCCTTCGACCTGTGATTTGTGGGCTAATCTGATCTATTAGACATATTTGTTCTCTTCGATAAACATGCCCTCTAGTAACATCCTGAAATTAGATTGAACAAATGCAGCATTGATGCATTTGTTCAATTACAGAGAGCTGGTCAGTTCAGGTCAGCTACTGTTAGAGGTCCTTAAAGAAGAGAGTGGTTTCAATAGCAAACAGCAAACATGGAAATATTTTAGATTAGTTGTGTTAAGTAGGCGCAGTTTTAAACCATTATGTACTGCAAGTACATTTGGTAGTGTGCTTGCATTTATTTGTGATAAATGAAGACAATATTGGCAAATACCTTTCAATTTAGATCTTATTGGCAGAATTAACATAAATGACTCTGATGAATCTTTCAAGGCCTAGTGGCATTTTAAGACTTAGTCATAGTAATTTTAAATACTTAAAGTATACTTATCACATAGTGATGAGCCTGAAGCAGTTGACTCCTCCTGTGTTAATGTCCTCTAATTACACAAGCTGTAAGCAGCCTTTTTCCCCCTTCCTTTCTGTTTGGCACCTGCAATCTTTCAGACATGGGCCGGTTGGACCTTTCCCTGATTAATGGGTGTGATTGGCAATAGAGGAGACTGACAAACGATTGGAGGATTTCATTCCTCTAAAAATCCAAGTCATTATTGGAGAGCAGTGAATCTCTGCAATCTAATAATGCTCTCAGTGTTCTTTTCAAGCTTTTAAACTAATTCGTGATTGATCACTAATTATCGGTGACGGAGCCTCTCGAGACAGCACTTTCCAGCTCCGAACGTTTGTTCCTATCTTAAAGCAGTTTGAAAGGAGCTATAACTTCCAAATGGTTGACTCTGCTCCCTGGTGGAGAGTCAATAGGCCGCTGTGAGACGTTTGAGTGAACATTGATGTTCTTTGCCAATATGCAATATTGCCTCTCAACAGAATAAAACACCTGGAACTGGCTGTCTGGTTTTGATGGGACCGTAGTCGGCAATCAGCAGTGTTACTGCTCTTATTGAACCTCTTATTGGGTATTTGTATAGTGCTCCCCACACGCACTTTAGCAGCCAGACGTCAGTTGACAAATCCACATTCTGTAATTGCGTGACCATTGATTTCAGTTCCAGTCAAAAAGAGAGAAAAAAGGGAAGTGCCCTCTTAAAGACAAGACATATATTAGAGTAATGCCGATGGCAAAGGCACGTATATGTGGAGTGAAAGGAGCACGCGCGCGCACACACACACACACATACAGAGTGTGTGAAGACACTGAGCCCCTGGCTCTCCCTTTATGAGTCAACAGACATCTCAACGGAATAACGTTTTCTTTTCAGTGTTGATATTTGATATTGCTGTCTTTACTTGTTCACTTTTCTTTCAGAGACAGAATAAGTGAGCTTTGTAGCTTTGTTTGTTTGTCACTGAATGTAGAAATAGAGAGGTTTGCGAAGTTCTGTTTCTACAAATTATGGACAAATTGTACAGTTCTAACCATCCTAACCACAACATTTCAGGTAAGTCTGCCAGTTTTCTTGCTTTTTATGTGTATTAAAAAT
>NW_015647437.1:115174-123807 GCF_001515625.1 Sinocyclocheilus rhinocerous
ATATATATATATAAATTTTTTATGGATTTTGTTTAACATTTTTGTTAAGGAGTAGTACATTAACTTGAATTTTAAAGACAAGAAAAGGAAAATGTATTTCTGTTTCATTCACACATCTATTATATAGGCTTTGAACAGTGTTTGCTTTAATTTCAGATATCCAAAAACATTTTCAACACATCTAAATGTCATAGGGAATGAAAAGAGCTGCAAATTGGAGCATACTACAGTGCTAATCAGGAAGGTACTCAGGAACTTCCATTTATTTCCAGTAGGAGGCAATAAAGCTTTATACTGTGCAATGCATGTACCGTAGCTACTCCACTGCTTCATGCAAGATCAGTGTAAGACCTGTGAATTTTCTACTTTTTTGCTTGCTGTAAAGCTCATTTAGTTCAAGGCCAGTTTTTAGACTAGGTTGTGCAGGTGTTTCTAGTCTATTAAGAAAAAAAGAGGTAATGAAAATGTGTAATTCATTTGCCATTTACAGTCTATGGTTTACACAGATAACTTACTATAATAAATATTTTTAAAAATAACTAAGTTTTTTTTTTTTTTATATGCAAAAAATATCTCAAGTTTTCGTAGCAACGTGATCAAATACTGCCACCTGCTGTCTCTAATTCTTTTAAATGAGCATCATTAGTTTCATTATATTTTTGTGGAAGAAAGAATATGCAAATACTTAAAGTGTGATAAATATAATTTGTTTGCTCGTAGAACAAATGACCTGCACCGTAGCTGCTGCTGTTTGCACAGATCTTTGTTCCAGGCTCATCAGGTTAGTAGCTTTATTAATGCACACAACTGGGAGAGATCAGGGTCCGATTTACTTACCATGACAAATTAAAAGTCCACTCATTGTTTGTTGAGATTTAGCTGTTTTAAATGTGTCCTTTCTTTTTTATTTGCAGATGAAACACAGATAACCACATGCTATTCAGCATCAATGGGACAGGCAGCAGCTGCCTTTGCATCGCAGTTAAGCCACATTCTTATTTGCTTTCACTTCGTAAAGTCATAGGGTCAGTGCAGTGGTTCGCCGGTCAATGCTGCTGTGTTATGGCAAGGCGTGACCCAAGAAAGGCAGTAAATGTACCGCCCTTGTTCTTGATGTAGTTTTTATGTACGGACAATGTGAGCAGTTTGTCTGTGGTGTGATTTAAGTGGTGATTAAAGCTGACAAATAGGACCAGGGCTAATCCACGCTAGGGTCTCTTAAAGCCTAATTGGCATTATTTTGGCTTTGAAGGGTCACAGGCTTAAACCTTTTATTGTGGTCACCGTAATGCCAATCTTCCTCCCCCACTTCTGCACCTCCCTGCACCGTTTTGTTCTTACCCAGTCAGACAACCACCTTCACCTCAGCGCGAGTGCTCTTTTTACCTCCTTTTCTTTCCCCATAACCTTTGACCTTATGGACCGATCTGCAATCATCTGGAGCAGTCCTCCCCTATTTAATTCTCTCCTTTGTAGTCACTCTGACACCCGCCAAACTAATTGGGCAATTTGTTTATGGAAAACATTGGAGGTTTTGTGTAAACATCTTTTGAAATTGTTTCAATAATATTACCTAATTAATGAAAATTTGTAATGAACTTGTATTCAACCGAATAAACCATTTAGGATGCCCTTTTAGATTCTACCTAAGGTTGCTGTATATTTTAAGACTCACTTTTACAGTGTGTGAAAAATAGCAAATATGATATTATAAAGACAATGTGATGTTTAAATATTAAATAATTGGCATTTATGTTGTCATTGTACTAAGGTTAAAAGAAATAATTAAAATATTATCTTTACTGTTTCTAATTCAATTCAGATTTATTTGTATAGCACATTTTACAATAAATCCAAAGCAGCTTTAAAGAAAATTTTGAAATACAAATCCCAGTGAGCAAGATAAAGGGTTTTTATGGAGAAACTCCCTAAAAAGATAAAATACCAGCATAAACTTTACTTGAAAATATGAACATTGAAAGTCTTACACTTTAATTCCCCCCCCACAGAACTGTTTTTGCCACCTGGGGGTCCCTGGACCCCATTCTGAAAACCCCATGTTCTAGATAATGATGCTCCAGCGTTTTAGAAAATGAATAGAAACTATTTGAGGTAAAACATTAACTTGGTATTTGTTTGGTGCCTACAGGGACATGGTATGATGGACAGGTATTAAGAGGGAAGAGGAATGAAGAGAACGAGGTAGGGTTCTCATTGTAGGGTGGCAATCAGGGAAAGACAGGAAAAAGTGTGTGAAAGAGGAGAGAGCTAGACGGAGGCTTAGAGAATGTCTCAAAGGACTAATGTCCTCATTGTACAACCTGGTTTGAATGCAGACAGATTCTCTGAGAAATTAGGGCAGGAGAGAGAACCGCCAGAGAATTGCAGAAACACCATGCACAGATAAACTCCCTTTTCTGAAATGGATAGCATAAAATCTAATACCTAATGTGGAAAATCTCATAATTAATTTAAAAAAGATTTTAGATTTTAAAAGATAAATAATCAACCTGTAGTTTTGTTTTGATTAATAAAAAACAACTTGATTTATTTAGTAATTTTCTCTGAATAGAAGCTTGTTCCAGCTAAATCACGTTTTCTAGAATGAGTCTGTTTGCTCTTCAGGCTTATCAGTTCAGTGTGTGTTTGTGAGAGCAGGCTGGAGAATATGAGCAGTGTGATTCCATGGGTTGTGCATGTTTTTGTCTGTGATAGATAGATAGAGTGGTCTGTGATAAGTATGCATTTATGTGTGACTACAGCAGTGGTTTGTTTTGCTACACTCGGCAAGCAAAAAAGTCTCATCCGGTTGATCAGTGAAATGGCAAATACAGCAGCATGTACACTGAGACAAGGTTATCCAGACAGCCGCACACAGATAGAAGAGTGAAAACAGACATGCACACATTGAAAAACACCACGGGAGGTGTGTCTTCACCTTCATACTGTAAATCGGCGTTATACTATTTTTACATTTTAAATATGTTAATTATTCATAATTTATTTTTTGACCATTTGAATTGCTCAGTTTGCTTACTTTTCTCTTAGAGTTCTGTGAATTTCGTGTTGTAGTTTTGTTTGTGGTGGTTTGTGTTTGTATTATAACTTAACATTGTTAGCATATTTTAACATAGCATAATAGTAAACATAATAAATGTCAGTCCTTTTCAGATGCATGGTTATGTAAGGGATACTGTACAATTATTTTTGTTAATGACATATAATTTATTACATGGCTACTTAACAAATAAATAAATACAGGGACCTGAAATATTGACTGGAGTTGAAATTACTTTATCAAGTAAAAAAGAGAGAGAAAGAGAGAATTCAGACTGAAAGGCAGACGTGAAATTATAGTAGCACAATGTATCAAATTGTGCTACTATAATGAGTCAAATATAGTGGCAGTTTAATGATTATTATAGAAAAATTGCAGAATAAAGTATTCTAGATTATTAAGTAATATAATAGGTAAATTAGTAGTTAAATAGTTAAAGTATGAACATATACTGCCGTTCAAAAGTTTGTGGTCAGTAAGGGTTAAAAAGAACACTATTTAGAAAGGACACATTAAATTGATCAAAACTGAGAGTAAATCCATGCATAATGCTACAAAAGATTTCTATTTCAAATAAATTCTGTAAATAAATCCTGAACTTTCTATTCATCAAATAATATTTTTAAGTAATGTATCACAGTTAACAAATTAACCAGCTCAACTGTTTTCAACATTGATAATAAGAAATGTTTCCTGAGCAGCAATTCAGCATATTATAATAATTTCCGAAAGACCATGTGACACTGAAGACTGGAGTAATGATGCTGAAAATTCAGCTTTGCATCACAGGAAAAAAACACGTCACAGGAATATTACATATTAAAATATATTCAAAAAGAAAATAGTTATTTTAGACTGTAATAATATTTCACAGTATTACTGTTTTTATTGTATTTTTAAACAAATAAATGCAGCCTTGGTGAGCATGAGCGACTTTTTTTCAAACCAAATCTTACTGACCCTGAAATGTTTGAATAGTAGTGTATAAAGAAATAATTTAAGACTTGTTTGAGTTTCAGTAGAGGTCAAGGAATTCACTAAGGGGGGTGTGTCACCTGTGTTTTGTGAGAACTTGAGAAGAGCAGTAACACAAGTAGGTATTTCACATCTTACTTAATCAGTTGAACACTTTTGCTCAGGTGTCTTTTTACCTCACACATTCCTATTCTTTGCAGAAAAACCACTTTGTTGGGAAAGCCAGTCATTTTGTGATGCCCCGGGGCACATGAAGGGTCAGGGAGTTAGTTAGGTGCC
This sequence comes from Sinocyclocheilus rhinocerous, assembly GCF_001515625.1. Classification (NCBI taxonomy): domain Eukaryota; kingdom Metazoa; phylum Chordata; class Actinopteri; order Cypriniformes; family Cyprinidae; genus Sinocyclocheilus; species Sinocyclocheilus rhinocerous. The sequence goes on from NW_015647437.1 coordinate 119,487, forward strand.
GTTCTCCCAGCAGTGGTTTCAGTGGAAACCGGGAGCCTCCCATTTGTGGTACAGACCTCTTGCCATTTAGCCACCCGCCTCCAATAAAGAAAAGCAAGCGGCCGGCAAACTTCAGCGCTTGCCTCGGGCAGCTGGACGTGTTATTGATCGGGTGGGGGGAGGCTCTTTCCCTCCTCTCCTTCTGATGGAGGCCGGACTTTGGTCTGAGCTGCATTCCTGGGTTCTGTTCAGCTCGGAGGCAGAAGGGAGGGAGGATGTGGAGGGGAGGAGGGACCCAGGGGCTGGAAATCACTTGTCATGTGCGTATAAAAGTGTGCCTTTCGTTTCAGAGCATGCTCACTGAGGCACGCTCGGCTCCCACCAAATCCAGCCCCCAAATTTGAACTGGAGGGAGGGGAAGTTACGGCGCTGACTCTTGTGTTGTTGTACTCTGTCTGTTTGGCTCCCACCCTGCGTGGCTCCTTCTGCACCTCTGGCTCTACGGTTGATAAGGTGAACGCGGATTACTCTGGACGGCATTGACAGAAATCCATGTGAGATTAGTGCGTGCTCTTTTTCTGAGTTGTGGTGTTTTTTGCCCCTGTACAGTTTATCTGTTAAGCCAGGAAAAACTTCATCAGAAATATAAGCAGCAGTTGAGATAAAAATCTGAAAAAGAATGAGGTCAAAGAAACTTTGAAGTGTTGTTGAGCTTAAATGGAAAGAATTGGCTTGTTTGCTTCAGGTCAGCAATCAGTGAAGTATAAGAAAAGGTCAGGAGTGATGTTTGCCTTCTGTTTACGTGCTAGCAAAATGGGGTTAGGAGGCTTGGACTTGTGTAATGATGTGGGAAGACACGTGGATACATTCTGAGAACTCCTGCATTGACACAGGGCTCAGAGTTTAGCTAAATCCTCGAGAAGCATCTTATCACCGCTTCATGTGTGGCTGCTCTGATTCAGAGTGAATATCTGTCTGAGATGTGACGGGAGGGCGGAAGAGATTTGTCTCTACTGTGGCCACGTGGGTATGATAAAAGAGGGCAGATTTCATAAAGTGCTGTGCTGTTCACGTGGTTGTTTTTCTGAATTCTTTCAGCATCTCTTTCTGTGGTCGTGTGAAGTTGTATGCTGTTGTGCCCAACAAGCTGTTGACAGAGATTTTGGGGATTCTTACCACTAACATATTATTGTGTTTTTTAAGAATCTGTGCTCTCATTGTCTTTACACATTATTTTGTGAAGGTGTGAATGGTTAAAATGTTTTGTAGAATGTGGAACACTAATGTACTTGTCACCTGCTGCATCTAAAGTAATGAAACAAGGCAGCAGTACTATTATAAGCAGTAACATATCCAACTCTAATGGGGAATTTTCTGTCATGCTTTATGAGCTCATTAATGTAACCTTGTAGTGCAGAGATATTTTAATTTGACTTTATTTAACTGCATGTTTCAATAGTCTAATCTTAGTTAATGTATCCTCCAACCTGGATGTGTTATTTTGAAGTGTCAGACTAAGAAGATGTCATTTTCAAGCCCCCCCAGCTAAGACAATATATGAAGAGTTTGGTTCCAAAACGCTATAAATCCATTTTGATTAATTTGAGTAAAAATGTGTTTTCTTTACCAAGAAAGTGGCTAGATGAAAACCACTATTTTCTGTTTCAAACTTTCACATAGCATCTTTAGGTTATAATAACATAAAAAATTCAAATCCAGATTTTGATTTTCAAATATTTATTATAAAATTTAATTTTTTCCCCAAAATGCAATACATCCATTGAATCAATTTAAAAGTTATTTTTCATATTGAAACTGTTGATCCACATATGACAGCCTCTGAACTTGGTCAATACTAATCTTATATGCAGGCACTGGACTAAAAATACATTCAATCAGTCATCGCTCCCAAAATGAATTCAACGGGTCATCTTGTTAATACAGTCTGTAAGTACGTTTTTTCATATTTAAAGAATTTCCCACTGATGATTCAAACACAAGTTTTGAGCAGTGTAAAGTAGCGCTTGTTGTTTGTCTTTTCTCCGATCACAAATGCAGACATGGGCTCTACAGTGCGACATATATGTATAAATTTACCACTGTAGCACGCGTGCGATACAGTTTTGCATGTTCATAACACAGCCGCTTAATAGTGTGAAGTGATTTCGTTGTGCTTGTTTGTGTGTGTGAGATTGATTATACTTGGTAGTTAGGGGTGTGCGATATGACGATTTTTGAATGTCTCCACGATCTGCTTTTGAAGAAATGTCGTTGTATCGTGCTACAGCGCAGTCATTCTTGAGACATGGACAAAACAGGTCCAGCAAGGGTAACTGCTATTAGGTTTAAAAATAAAAATATTTTCAATTTTAAATGTCATGAGGGATTAATAATAGAATGTATTTAACACAATTATCACCTTCAATTTAATTTTCTCATTATTATACCAAATCTGTGTTTCTTAATGTCCTCTCACTACATCTAAAACAGTGTGTCCACAGAGAAGGGTTCAATCATTCATATGCAATAAAATCAATTTAAAAAAAATTTTTAATGATGAAAAAGAGCTTGTTTTATCAAAAGCAACACTTAATAATATCTCCTATCAAAGCAAGGTTGTTTTTTAATGACACATGCATGTTTCATAAGATTTTAAAGTTGCGTCCCCACTTTTTGTCAACACCGTCAGACATTCAATAAAATGTAATAAAATCAGGGAATATCAGGGGCAGCTGTCACTCTAAAGGACCCCCTTGCCACAGTTCACCTCTGCAGAGTACAACAGTGTCAACAGGCTCTGCTAAGTTTTATAGTTTTAGAATATTTTAAATCCTAATGTTAATATTTCCTTTGTCACAGCCATGATATGTCAACACCATCTTCCAATTTCTGAGGAAATTATTTGAAATATTTAGATAATATTTAGATAATTTTATTCTTCTGAAGCAGGTTCCATTAGCATCTAGCATCAACAGAAAAAAATAAAATGGCTACTACATGAACTCCATTGGTTTTGTGAAAGAAATGCCAAATTTGTCAACACCGTCATATGTCACCACCATAAGATTTTGTGTTCCAATGATATATCAAAATACTTCAATGTGACTCTTGAATAAAGGCTTTATAAACAATAACATACTCGCTGTTTGTTTTAATACAGTAATTGACTGATTCAATGTATTTGATAGTTAAAATGACTACAAATTCAGGTTTTCGTCACCTCCGTCAGATGTGTCAACTCCGTCAGTTCTGTCACCTCCGTCAGTTGAATATTTTGATAATATTTCATTATGATATTTTATATTTGTTGTGGAATTGTTGGTCACATGTGAAAGTGTAATCTGTCTGCTAACACGAGAATGTGTTTTGAAATGTTAAAAACATCTTGAATGCTGTTAAAGATAAAGTTGAAATTATATTACACAGTCCAAGGTAAAAAAAAGCACATTTTGTTAAAAAAGAGAAAAGTTGGGAGGTTGTATCAAAGCATAGCTCAGTAGATATAAGATACATAAATGTAGTTTCATTTGTCTGAGTACAAGGTTTTATTTTTTCAATTTTGCACCCTGTTTTGTCCCACTTCTCAAGAATGACTGAGTTATTATATATTTTACATTTATTTTCAACAGCCATTAGAAAAGTCATTTTAAATTGTAATAATATTTCACAATATTACAGTTGTTACTGTATTTTGAATCACATAAATGCAGTCTTGGTGAGCACAAGAGTTCATATAACATAATATAACATATAATAATGTTCATATAACATTTCAAAACATTAAGTCTCTTATGCTCATCAAGCTCATGCTCAAAAATGCAATAAAAACAGTAATAGTGTGAAATATTATTGCAATTTAAAATAGCTGTTTTCTGTTTTGTTATGTTTTAATGTGTTAATATGTTTTTAAAATGACTTCTTAAAAAATCATTAAAGATGTGCTGTTTTTCTTTAGCATTGCAGCACATGGGTGAGGGGGGGGGATGACGCTATACGTGAGGCACTTTATCATCTTCGAGACCTCATGGATTATGCACATCTCCTCACATTTGTAAGTACAATGCTTTATAAACATTCATGACATCTTATTTTTACATTTACACTATAAATAATCATTATTTTCTGCATCTTTTAAAGAACATAAACGTGATATACATACCGAATGTGCATATTGAAAGCGGGGAGGTGAGTTTTGGGAAAAATGTGAAATTTGTGTGTTTGAGATGCCATATATCTGAGCAAGACTGGGCCTGTTTTCTTCAGATGTGCAGCTGTAAAGAGTTCATTGCTCAAGACCTTCTGAAGACGTTAGTTTCAGCAGAAATCACTGTTCAAGACACTG
>NW_015647437.1:126066-151959 GCF_001515625.1 Sinocyclocheilus rhinocerous
GATATTTTATATTTGTTGTGGAATTGTTGGTCACATGTGAAAGTGTAATCTGTCTGCTAACACGAGAATGTGTTTTGAAATGTTAAAAACATATTTAATGCTGTTAAAGATAAAGTTGAAATTATATTACACGGTCCAAGCTAAAAAAAAAAAAGCAAATTTTGTTAAAAAAGAGAAAAGGTGGCAGGTTGTATCAAAGCATAGCTCAGTAGCTTAGATAAATGAAACTACATTTATGTATCTTATATGTACTGAGTACAAGGTTTTATTTTTTCAATTTTGCACCCTGTTTTGTCTATCTTGAATGCTACTGCTAAATACTGTACCTGCAAAATTAAGCACTATTTGTTTTATTTGTATATTATGTGTATTTGTACCACTGTTTGTTTTGCGATAAAGGCTCACCAGACATATCACTCACTCCCATTCTTTGATACTGGAAATTCACAGCTGGGAAGTTCTGTTTGGCAACAAACAGCAGTATGAAAATCCCATAACCCACTAATATGGTTTCTTTTCATTGCACCCTTTGGCACAGTTTGTAAGTAACTGTTACACAACACTACATATGAAAAGCGTGTTTGCACTCTAAATCATTGAGTCTTAGGTACTTGTTCTAGCACTTAGATAATTACACACATTTATCGCCTTAACTTTATGAGTTTCTTAACTTTATGAGTGTTATTTTATGGACACAAACACTCTTGGTTAGTGGTCAGATATGTTTGCTTTGAATAAAAGCAAATATGTATTGCAAGAAAACCGTGGGCATGTTTTCATTGAAAATCACAATATATACTGTTATATAAATTTTGAAACTGAGTTCTGACCTACTAAAACATTTAGTAAATTTGCTGAAGATCCTTGAGCCATTCTTGATAATAAATGCAGATAGCTTGATCATTTTCTTTGTACTGAATACTGTTGTCTGAATCCTTAATCCATAGAGCATCAAACTCAATGCACCAGAGGCCATGAAGTTGTTCTAGGCTTTTTAGTTGACTGTCTAATGCCAGCACGTTTTTCTATTGTGTTTAATAGTTAGATGTCATTGTTAAGAAACTTTGCAACTTGCAACTCCTCTGAAGGATGCAGTGTTCTCCAAAGTTGCTAAGAATGAGGAAGATGTTCTATTATTTAAAAAAAAAAACTCACTTTATTATAAATTCCTAACTTAAATCTAAGTGGTGCCAAAGTGACACCATCATTGCACTTTTTAGCCACCAACTAATGAATTGGTAGAAATGACAACCCATAAAACAGAAGTAGAAATTAAAAATGATTGTGTTAAATAGATGGAAACAAAAGATATTATGAAATTGTTAACATTTTACAGCGTCACACATACGTCTTTCTAGAAATCTTATAGCCAGACTGAAACCAGGAACTGTATCTTGACCACTGGTTCTCAGGTGGAGGGTTGTGACCCCAAGGTCTGGTCTGATGGTATAAATTAGTTAAATTACTTGTATGTGTTGTATTGTGTAACATGCATTCATCCTTAAAAACCATAAACCGAATTATGTAATGAAAAAGAAAATATGATTTAACTTGCATTGAGGACAAACATGTTTTTCCTGTAAATTGTTATCTGCTGAGATTATTATTATTATTTATCATTTAGTTTATAATTGTTTATTTATATTTAAATCTATTTATATGAATTGTTTGGTTTTTAAGACATTTTTTGTTTACTTTTGTTTAAGGGGAGAAAAAACTGTATTGGTTCACTCAGTGTCTAATGTTAAATCTGGGCCCTCAAACAGAACCAGTTAAAAACGGCTAACTTGGACAATAATGATGGACAGTAGTGGAGGCTTTCTTTAGAGACAGAGCACAGAGGGATAAAAGGTTGTCACTTGTTTGTAGAAACTCAGTGTAGATGTCCTGAAAAGTAAATCTTTAAAAGATTTTGGTTCCTTTGTATTCAGGAGAAATGTAGAATTTACCATAGCATCACAAATTAACAGCTGTTGCTTTTTTTACAAAGTAGGTTGCAGGACGACCTCAGCCTGTTGTTATGATGTCTTAGCTCACTCTGCTTTGGGCCAAAGTACATCAAATGTGTCAGATCTTTTGTTTGGTTTGGCAGACTCGTGTCATTGCTCACGCAACATTATCGTCCTGGCATCAGCTGTGTTTTGAGTGTGGGGTGAGAGAGTTCAGTTGTTAACAAAACGCTAAAAGCATGCCACAGAAGGCCACTGAGCCTTGAAGGAAAGCAGTCATTTTCCTATTTTCAATATTAAATATTATTGCAATATTATTTCTGAGCTCTTTGTTTTCTCAGCAATCTTACCTGTCCCTGTAATGGATTTAAAGGCTGAGTGTGAAATGAGATCAGCTGATAAAAGCAGCATATGCTGTAGTGGAAGCTGGTATTGTTCACGTGTGAGATCCTGGAAGGTTTATAGGCAGCAACTGGCAGCATTGACTTGCTTTTGCTTTTTGACTTTGGATGTTGTTTGAAATGTTTTATGTCTTCCCTGTGGTCTAAGTTCAAGTTCCGCAACAAAGAAATAGCCACTAAAGGCAGTTTAATTAACTCATAGTTTACCCTAGTTTACAGTCTGAATTGAAGGCGATGAGATGAAAGTGTGTGCAGTAAAATAATAGATCTTTCAGGTGTCTTCACAGGCTGCATGCAGTAACATACAGCGCAATCAGTGCAGCTTAATTTATGAACAAATGACATTTCTTTGAATTAATTATTCAAATAGAACATTTTCAAATATTCATGTGTTTATAATTTTATAATAATTTTACGCATTGTTATAATGTGTTTTAGATCATTTTATTACACTACCCTTACACTAAACTTCGGGGTATGACTTATGAAAGAAATTAATACTCTTATTTAACTATTCATTGAGTGCATTAAATTAAATTCAAAAGTGACAGTGAAGATTTTAAAATTATTTTCAACCTTAATAATGGTTAGAACTATTTCTTGAGGTCACCATATTAGAATGATTTTTGAAGGATCATGTTACACTGAAGAAGACTTAAGCAATGGCTGCTGAAAATTCAGCTTTGCATCACAGGAATAAATTACATTTTAGAATATAAAAAAAAAAAAAACAGTTATTTTAAAATGTAATAATATTTCACAATATTACTGTTTTTACTCAAATAAATACAGCATTGGTTATATTTCATTCAAAAACATTTTTAAAAATCTTACAAACCCCAAACTTTCAAATCATATTTTGTTTATATATGTATATACAGGGGTGCACATAAGTGGTCAGCAGGTCCGCATGCGTGACCAAAATAAAAAAATGTGCTGTATAAATAAGTTCTGACAGCGCATTTGCGTACCGACATGGTTGACAGCTGTTAATGCACAATTACCATTTTAGATCGACAAACTGTACTGTATAAGATTTCTATTCAAAAGCATAAATCTAGGCTACCCGTAGCCGGTTTCAAAGCACAATGCAAAACTGTGACATTTCATTCAGCGATGCTCTTCAATCGGTGCGCTAAAACCGGAAGCGCATATACTTACTTGCCGGCAACCCGCCAAAATAAAAGCCTGCTGATTTTAAGGTTGAAAATTATGAAAATTCATATATAAAAAGAAGTAAATATTAGCATTTTATTTTTAAGTTTACTATAAAATAATTGTATTTGTATTTAATACTCCGTTTTTATTTAAAAATAGAATTATCACACTTTATTATTTTGTTTATTTTATTTTGAAAAACTAAATAAAGTGCAATAATATTATCACTATTATTAATTTCTTTTTTATAGTTATATTTAATGGGTCACACTATGTCACACTATGTGCAGTGTGAGGACCGTTATAATTAATGGGTCACACTATGTGCAGTGTGAGGACCAAACCAAATCTCCAGGTTCTCTTATGAGAACCAGGCTGAAAAACTTATGTGCACCCCTGTGTATATGTATATATATATATATATATAAAATAAATGATAATACATAGATTGGGCACATTTTTTTTACTTTACAGCATTAGTGATTAGATCATTTATTTCAGATGTAAAATGGACCAAGTGAATCAGAACTGAATCAAGCTTTTGAATTGTAATCGAATCGGGAGGCCAAGTTCTGCTTCCCAGCATAGTGGCATGAAAATGGAAAGCAAGTTATTGAAAAAATGTCATGTTGCTCTTGCGACAAAAACTCAAATTTAAATATTGCTTGTCATTTTATTACTTTGTGCCTGTTAGGACATTGTGTTAGTTACTTTCCAGAAACCCCAGCCTAAACTACTCTGCATAATACTTCAATTTCTTGTATGAGTGTGTATTATTGTCATCATTTTTTAAACTGATTACCCCAAGTTTCTGTTTTTTCACCTCTGTTTACTCATCAGTAGCAGCAGTAAACGCGGTCATGGAGTCCGCTGGGCTTTTGCACAAGTGGAGTTTGCCATTAGTCAGGTTAACAGCTCCCGTGGTTCTCCTGTCTCGATCTCTCTCTCTCTCTCTCTCTCTCTCTGTGGGGTGTTCGGAGTGCCAGACACTCACAGGTTGCCATTTTATGGGGCTCTGCAGAACCAGATTTATGGGAATGATAAAAGCTGTGCAGAGCAATAATGACACAGGCAGCTGCTCTGAGCCTTGTGCACGTCTTGTGCTGCCGCATCCCCAGTCCTCTGCAAACTCAGAGAGAAAGACATATAAAAATGTATAAATGATGTCCTGTTGAAGACATTAGATGATACGATCCCCTTACATGTGTGGTGCTTATCTAGACTGCTGTTACAATGAGGAGCTTTGTGGCTATGAGTTTTGATCTAATGCTCCTGGCCTCTTGTAGTGTGGTAGTTTTTGGTCATGTACTAAAGTAATCCATGCTTGTAAAAGCCCATCTCCCAGTCTGCGATAACAACAGTCATTCATCACTATAAAATAAGAGGGAACAAAAAGCTGATGGGACTTGGGCAGATAGAGAGGGGAAGCGGCCGCCACTGTCATTAATGGCCTGACAGAAGTGGAGATTGATGCCGCTTTGTGTTGTGTAATGGTCCAGCAGACCACCAATGATAAAAACAGATCATAAATCTACAACTATCTGCTTGGTACAACAATTTTATGTGAGCTGTCTCACATTTATTGGATTCATTCGGGACATATTCCATGACCCTTGGTAGTGGTTGAACAATATGGGTTTTTCAGTGGCCAATGACATTATCTCTAGAAAGCAGGCTAAAGTGACAAATATACTTTTTGAATAACATTTTTGAGGAACTCGAATCCTTGTTTTACTCAATATTAACCAAATTTTTTGTTTTGTTTTATTTTTTAATAGATGTACTATATTTTATGGGGATCTTTAGTACATCTGATCTGTTAAGGGTGCACTTTGTATTTTTTGCCTCATTAAAAAGAGTCACAATTTACACAAGAATTGCTTTTACCCTTTACGCAATTTAACAAGAAATCTTTCTTTGTTTTTAAAATGTTTAAAATTATGTACACATGTGAGATGATCAATCATATACGTAGTCTAAGTTAAACATTTAATGCTTGATAGCGGGTGCGATTTTTGAAATCACATAACCAGCCGAACACAACTCTCTTTATCTCTGTGAAGCCCAAAGTACACTTCGGTTTTGACGCAAAAGCGTAGCCTTTCAAAGTATAAAGTGTCTGCACAATTTCTCTCTAGAAGATACAGCTGATTAAAAATGTCTTTGTACTCTTTTAAAACATGAGCAAGAGCACTCATCAACTCTGGCATCTGTTGTTGTTACTGTCTACAGTAGTTTTGTGTACAGTTGTAGTTTCATCTCATTTACTGTACACATACTTTGGCGTACACAAAAAAACCAAAGTATATTTTGGGCTTAACCCCCATTATTGGACACTTTCACTATAAACACTATAAAAATGACTGAGTGCATTTTTAAAAGGCCAAGTGTGCAGGGCTACTGGCTGATACTGATCTCAACATGACTACATTTTAGCCGACTACATTCAGGATGCTTTGAATTATTTTTACCTTCTGGATGTCCTTGACTCATACTGACCTGCATAGTAATTTTTTGAAGGACTTTTTACTCGCAGACTCACTTTAAACCATGCGTTCTGTCAGCCATGAATCATTTGAGTGTCACAAGGGTCCACATCAATTTGTTCTGTGTGTAATTTCTCCTGTTCTGCTCTGCTGACAGCAGTGTTTCTCTGTCCGCAGCTGGAGAGGAGAAGAACAAGTATGGGGCCCTTTGTTACCATGCTGAGAGAGACTGATCGGGTCAGTGCAACTGTTGTCATTTCATTCCCCCATCGTATATCCCCCAGCTAGACCCATCAGATCAACCCCGAAGAATGGGGTCAATCTTGGGTTTGCCGGCAGATTAGCTGCTCAGGCAATAAATGATCTGTGAGGATGAAACCCAGGCCAAATAGCACTTACAACCTTCTTTGAAAACCCTTTCAGAGCTACAGTTTATTCCAGATGGGCACATTTTGTTTACCTGCACAGACCTTGAGTGTGCTTGGGTCGAGTTCAAGCATCTCTCGTACGTGTTTTCAAATTGAAACTTTTATATTTATAAAAGCATATTTCAAGTAACTTGACAGCATTCCCTGTCCATTTGAAGCGCGTATGCTTCTCAAAAATAAACTCTAATAAAAAGCATAATGCCCAAGCATATTTGAAAAAAGACCGAAGAAAAGAACTAGTTTTTTAATTTGTCCAAAAAAAAAAAAATCTCGCCTGGGATTTTAACTTGATGGTGGGCACACTTTGCCTCCTGTTCAGTCACTCTCTTATGTCTTCCCGTCCCTCTTTCCGTTCCATCATTTTGCTGGAGGATTCATATGCTAATAGGGTTCAGGAGATGAGGTGGTTCTCACGTTCAACTTGAAACTCAGGCTTTTGTGTGCCTAAAGCACAAGCTGCAGAACAGAAGCTAGAAGTGAAATTAAAATCTGCTGAATGCCCCAGCGGGACGGGGAGGGGATTGAAGGGGAGGGCAGGGGCAGTCCAGCAGCTGCTGATATTGGATAAATGTGAGATGCCCACTGTAGCGTTCCATGCCCTCCTAGGGGACCGGCTAAGCGAGGCATGGCTGTGTGTTTCTTTAATTTTACTGCAGGCCTGTTCCTGGTCTACTGATCAGTGCCTTTCTGTGAATGATTATTTAGCAAATGGTACCCCACCCCCATGCATACCCTGCATTTCCATGGCATTGTTGAACTATTCTGGAAGTCCCTCGCGCCACTTATAATGCAAGTCTGACGTTTTGCCGGGACTCTTTAGTTATTTTGAAAGTGGCAAAATTCAAAGGAGTAGTTCACCCCAAAATGACATTTCTGTGGTTATTTCACCCTTCTGTGAAAACAAAAAAAGATATTTTGAAAAATGTCTTAGTGTTATATTGTCCATATAATGGATCTAATGTTGTTTTGGACCCCATTGACGTTAATTGTATGTTAAAAAAAAACTGTTCTTCAAAATATCTTCTTTAATGTTCCACAGAAAAATGAAAGTCATACAGTTTGGAGCAACATGAGGGCGAATAAATGATCTTTGGATTTTGGTTGAACTATCCTTTTAATGGCATTCCGACCGGTTTGCAGTCGCTGTGCAGAGAGAGGCCATTTTTTCAGGGGTTACTCTCACAGTGTGCAATCTCTATGGCAACTACAAATCTTCTGTGCTCGCTGATGAAGAGTGTGCACACAATCGGGCCTTTAATGATTAATATAGCCTTTTTTCTTTAGCTCCAATAGATGTGACTTAGAAAAACACAGAACCAAGCTTAAAATAACAACTCGAGCTGGCAATTGTGAGCAATTTGGAGAAAATGTGTGATAATTGTACTATATAGGCCTAGAAGTTTATTATTCTTCTCACCCGTAGCTGAAAGACAAAATATATGTAGCACTTTGTGACCAATCAGAGCAGCTTTGTGAAGGATATAAGGAATAGTTTTATGTGATTAGATTGACTTCAGTGTGCATTTGCTTTCTCTGCTGGGATAATTGTCTTGGGTTTCATCATTCATCAACTGTACCGCCCGGTCTGTGTTTGTGTAAAGACTGAGAAATGGAAGAGAAAAGACATGCTCTCCAGACACTGATGGGAATGCACAACCACAGAACACAAGATTGAATGCCGTTTATGCTTGTTAATCATCACCTTCCAGACCCTGGAATGCAGTTGCGTGCTCACGAATCAGTCCACGGTCTGAGAGGATCCTACTACTCCCTCATGTTATAAATGATGGAACATTAACTGGGTCAGAGATCCAAAGATATTGAAGTCACATGTGTTTGTCTGGTGTCCAGTGTTTTATTTTTTGCTTCATTATGTCCATGTTTGGCTGTTTTTATTATACAGTAGGGATATGCCGGTATCAAATTTTCATGGTGCAATTAATTGCTAATGCTTTTATCACGGTATATGGTATTTTCACGATAGTGAAATTTAGTTGCAAAAAAGTGTTGTCATAATACAGTATAACAGTATATCTTGGGCATGTTGTAGTCCAGATTAAAATGTAAGAAAGTTTGAAAATAAATAGCCTATTAAGTCTAAATATTTAAGTATTTGGTGCTGTGATGAACACCACAGCGAATACAAAAATCTGAAAGGCTGTTTAAATCATTTAAATAGGTTTCAGAAACAGAAAGTAGTGCTGCTGCTTTGTTTATGGGGTTTCCGGGGTAACGGCTGCATTACTGCTGTTCAGCGCCATCTGCTGTTAGAGAGTGAATGTGTGCTTTCATCCAGAGCCTCTCGCTCTGCCATGCGCTTTTCATCCATGCTTGTTTACATCAGAGTGCGCACGCGTGCGTCTTTGACACATCATACAGCGGTGTTGTGTATTGTGATCAGTTAATGGGAAAAGTATTCTTAAAATTAATTCTTATTCTTAAAAACAGTTATGCTGCTTAATATTTTTTGGGGAAACCATGTTTTTTTTGTTTTGTTTTGTTTTTTCCAAGGATTCTATGATGTATAGGAAGTTAGAAAGATCACTTTTGATTTAATGCTTCCTTGCTAAATAAAAGTATGAATTTGTTATCTTTATTATTATTTTTCAATCTTACTGACCTCAAACCTTCGAAGGGAAGTGTAAGTGTCCAAATGCTGTGCATATGTGTTCAAACATACAGGTGCTTAGTGCAATTTATGCTGTATAGTATCTCAATCCTCATTTTTGTCCATAACAGAACAGCTGTTTCCCATTTACTATGCAAAACTGCTCTTTAAAAATCTCTTGTATGACCCAAACTTCTCAGGAGACATGAAATGACCTGAATGCTTGACAGCCAGGACAGAGCGATTTCACTGCATCCCTGAGAGAAATATGGGAACAATTATGTGACTGTATGTGCTTTGTAGAGAGGGGCACATACTGTCCGATGGGCCAAAGGGCCAGAGCCCAGCCCTGCTCCATGTGATCCGTTTATTAATTTAATTTGCCAGACCGCCATGAGAGGAGTCAGAGGGTGCACGACTCTCCCGGGCCCTAATAGCTTTTAGGCAGGATGACGAGGGCTGATGGAGGGAGATTTATTTATTCTTTTTTGCCCTAAAAGCTGGCCGTGCTCCAATCATCACAGATCTTGTTTGTTTTGTCACTGGGTGTGATGGCTGAATGTGTCTCAGAGGGAGTTGAAGAATGACTGCACCTCTCCCTGCAGTCGGGCCCCCACAGCTGCTCTGAACACCACACCTCAACACGCCTGCAGCAACACCCGCTGCTTTTTCCTTTTTCTGTCTTTTTTTTTTTGTTGCATGAAATATACATAAGCAACAAAGCACAGTAATTTGAAAGTATTACTATATCATATTCTTACATTAATAGCTCCTGACAGGGATCTGTGATATATTTTTATATACAGTGTTAACAGTAACAAATTATGAATGATAAGTGTGGTGTAATTAAATCAATTAAGCAATGTCAGTAAGGTGTTACTTTTTTTAATGTACAGGCGCGTTTGCAAAACACTTAGTAAAAGTGACTTACACTGAATTAAAAATACACATTTAATCAGTTCATGCATTCCCTAGATTTCAAACCCAGGTTAATGTAGCGTTTTTTTTGTTGTTTTTTTTACAGGATAAGTAGCATTACTTTACTTTTTATTTTGTTTATTTAGATGAATATATTAATAATTAATTAATAATTAATATTAGTATATTAATAATATTTATTTTTTAGTATCATGTTATTTATAGTTTGTAATTGTATTGTATTATTTTGAAATTATTATTATTATTATTTTAAAAAGGTTTAATAAGGGAAACTCTTACTAAATCCCCCCTGAAACCTCCTTAAGTACCTCTGGGGTACACACACACACACACACACACACCCTTGACTGAGAATTACAGCTCTTGATCTACATTCTCTGTAGACAAGGTCTACAGTATTTTTGGTCTTGCTGTGCATTTTCTCCATCTGCTAATCAACATATGCTCAGTATTCCCTGTGTGTGGACAATGTTAGGTAGAGTGAGAGAGAGAGGGGATAAAGTTGGATACAGAGGGAACTATTAATCTTTCCATATTATTTCACAGGGCAAAACGTGGCTGACGCTCACACTGTTGCCAGCATGACAGGTAATTATTTTAGTCTTAGTGCTGGCACCCAGTGCTCTGTCTTTCTCTCTCTCTCTCTCTCTCTCTCTCTCTCTCTGGGCCTTTCTGCCAAATGACTTTCTGTTCAGCCGCCCCAGATAAGTGAGAGGAATGTGGGCCAGTGCTTTTAGCTGTTGGGCCTTCAGCATCTCTTTCCTCCTCCTCCTCCTCCTCTGCTCTCCACTCCTCCTCCTCCCTCTGTCGGATATGTCTGCTGTCGGGGCAGTGAGCATCTTTACCTGGTGTTTTATGACATGAGCAGGACAGCTGGGTGTTTGGTGGGGGGAGTGGTTCTTGATGGCTCTTGTACGTGGAGACGGGGCCGGTTTTTACAGCTCCACGTTCCTGAAGAATCAGACGTCTGGAGGAAACAGACAGGTCTGTAAATCAGTCTGCTTTGATTTTATATGGTTACGAATATGAAATACAAACATGATTTAAATCTAAAAATGTGTGAAAATAGCCGTTGACCAGATCTTTGTAGGTTTTTCTCGACGTAAAAGAGAAATGATATGTTGAAAGTCTCCGTTCAGGCCAGGCTTTGTGTGAGTGGCTCCCCGCTGCTGTGAGATGAGTTGTGAAAGCTGAATCAACAGGACAGTATTTACTGAGGACAGACTGCACCCTCACGTCTGACAGCCTCACCTTGTTTTCCAGATCAGATTTCCTGAAAAAGCCAAGCTCCTGGTGCTTAAGTGGGGACAGGTGCACACTGCAGATGTGCTCTGACCACCAAGGACACAGACCGAGCTTTAGAAGAAGGTTGTCTTAACCTTAGTGCTTCACCAGTGGCTTTGATGGCTGCTCAGATCAGCCCCATACGACTGCAGACAGTTTATTTCTTTCCTGCCTACTTTCCTTCTTTTGATAGTGCCTTCTTTCCTCCTATATTTCTCTTTCAACCTTTCTTTAGTATTTTCGTTTGAATTTTCCCCCATTCTTTTGTCCTTTTATATTTCTTTCTTCCTCTCTTTCTTTCTTGTATCCTTTCATCCATTCTTTTCCATCCATACATACATTTATCCTTACATTATACTGCTTGTCCCATGTATGGTCGCAGGGATGTTGGAGCCTATCCCAGCATCTCAGGCTTAGGCACAGAAACAACCTGGAGAGATGGCCAATCCATCACATTCTTCCTTTTTTGGACCTTTTTTTTTTTTTTAGGAGTGTGCAATTTATCCTGGGATTTGTGTGTGTTTTGTGCTGTTACAGCAGTGACTGAAATGAACTTTTCTATTAAGAGGTGATATTTTCCCATTTTAAATTGATTTCCAGCTGTATTTTTATCTTTATAAAGGGACTATTTTCTAACCTTATTTGATGTATGCATCATCTTTTATGTCAAGGGCATGCTGTTTAGAGAATGGATGAATTGAATAGATGGATACTTTAAATATGAACAAAATTCTAAACTAAAACTGCCAGTAGGTGGCAGTGGGTGTTACTGTCTTAAGTCAGCCACTGAATCATTCATTTAACCAATTTGTTCAAATGGCTGATTTATTCAGGAGCGAAGCAAGGGACTCTCTGTATCTTGTTGCAAAATATGCATATTTCAGGCACTTCAAAACAACCCAACCGCTGGGTCAAAACAACCCAATAGCTGGGTTTGTCCCTTTTTGGCGACACACAATATGTGCATTCATAAATCAGCAGATGAAAAGTACTCAGATGACTGATTCATTGTGGAGAAATTCTGAAGTGACTTTACTATCCAGTGAGACCGAGAGAGAGGATTTGTGAATGGAAGTGAGGTGACAACTGATGATGGTAGGTCACCTGAGAGTGACAACATTACGAATGTTGTATGTCCGAATTTCATTCATATTGGTATTACCCATATTCATACAATATAGAACATGCTTTCTTAATGGCCATGTAGTAATTTTCAAACCAAACGTAGTAGCTACTAGATGACTACAAGACTAGATGATTCATGAATGGGTCATTGAATCATTGACTCGCCCTATTCAAAAAGTTCACAAATTAATTTATTAAAGAAACACTGTTTTGTGCTGCTCGGGGATGCACCATAGTTTCACTCTTGCTTTGTTGGGAGCTATTTTCGTTGGTGAAAATTGACTATTGGGTCTAAAATGTAATTTTTAATATTAACTTGTTGAGTAAAACCAATATCACATTTGTAGTTGTGGTGATTTTCAAGAAAAATGCACTCTTGCTTTTGTGATATTGCTTAACTATATCATGATATAAATGTAAGACAAAACTCATTCAAACTCATTTTTGCCCCTTTGAATTTAGGTGGCACTGTAATTGTTTTCCCAACTGTTTTCAGTTGTTTTTTTGCAAACTCCGTGTTAGCGTCCACATTGTTAAAATAACAATTACAATATTATCATAGACAATACATATCGCACACCTCTACCTTTCGTCCTATCTCTTACTTTTCTCCTTTTCTTACATTTTTTACCTTTCCTTCTTCCGTCCATTCCTTTTTCCATTTGCCTTCTTTCTTTCATCCTTTTTTTTAAACCTTTCATATTTTTTCTTTTTCTCTGTAAGCAGAGGAGGCAGCTTATGTGGGGCAGCTCTGTCACACAGAGATTAGTGCAGGAAGCCAGGTGTGGGATGAGTCCTGACTGGTGCTGAGATACTACACAGTCGGCTCAGATTTAACCCAGTATAGACCGCACTGCAAAGGATCATGGGCACCTTGCACTGAAGAAAGACCGCTTTGTCTTGGTTCGTCTTGATTTCAGTGTGAAAGGAGAATTGAGTTGAAAATGTAGTACTTAAAGATTTTTCAAGACTCCATAAAAGCCAACTGTCATTACAATAAAATGGACAGATATTCTATAATGGTATGTGCACGATAGTATGTGCACTAATGTTAACATTATATGACACATACTATTTCACAACACTGAGTGGTTTTGAACAAGGCCCCCGGTTTGATGCGGTGTCTATTTTAGGAGCTTGACAAAGTAATAAGTCCAGACTTTTCACTGAGCACATCTCATCTCCTGCCACATTGACTTTCACAGAAACAGAACTGAATAGATGTTTTGTTCTGTAACATGTAGCGTGCTCTCCTCAGTGCTGTAATGTAAGTATTCAAGCCACCCAGGTTCTCCACTCATTTACCCTACAGCATAAATCACCCACTAGAGTCGTGTTTCCATTCCTGAGAAATACACTGCCCAGATGTTGAGTTTAGAGTTGAAGAAAAATGATATTTAAAATGAGCTCTCTCGAGTACATCAATTTCTTTTAGGGGGAAATTCACAGTGTGTTATATTTTAGGTTAATGCAGTGTTGATCAGGGCGTAAAGTTATTCACCTTTCAGAGATGTTTTGCCTGCTCCTACTAGCTATTATTTGACCAGAGCAATTAGGAAGGAAACATTTGTCATTGGTGAATCTGTTACACATGCAACAAATTGGGAACAGACACAGCTGCACACAAGCTTTCTTAATTTCTCCCAGCATTTAGCACTTTATGTCTAAGCTCAGACCAGTCAGATATCAATATAATTGTAACCGCTGTGGTTCTGTGGTGCTATTACAACATTATTATGATTCTTTGAGCCAACCAGTCCTAAAACAGGGACATTAGCTCAAACAATACAGAAAGTTTGGAGCTGGGCTATTTGTTTGTTCAACCAATAGAAGACCGGATGTGTTTGGGAAGCTTGTTTGGCAAAACTATTTTTGCAGTTCTATTCTGTGATGCTAGTGGTACAGAAATTACTGCAACTTAGTTGTGAGATCAAAAGGAGAAATTCATTTTTTCTCATGAGGAAAAACCCTAGTAACAATCAGATTTGCCAGGTTGCCGAAATTGCAATCAAATATCAGAGATCTCAATATGAACTCAAAACATTTCTCATTAAATTACCTGCACCTTTGTCTAATTTCATTTCTCCTAAAGAATTTTAGGAGACTCATCTGAGACAAATTTGATACCTCAGTAAAACATGACTGAGAACATTAAGTCTCATAAAAGAACAACCTCCAAGCAGTAAAAAAATCCTCTAGGGACAAGTGCAGAAAATGTCCAGAAAAGGCCAGTCTGCTCTTTCACTTCCATCGATCTCACTGCAGTGACGTGTGTAACTGTGTGTGTCTGAGTTTGCTCGTTTATGTTCAGCCGAGACGCCTGCGTTTGACTGATGGAGGCATGGAGCGAAGGCATGGGGCTGTGATATGCCTGACGTTTTTCTATGGCTCGGGCACAAATATCACTCATTCACCCACTGCTGACACTTAACACTGCGCAGCCCACATCAGCCCTGCTGAGATCTACATTTAACACGCTGCCCAATGACACCATTCCAGTTGTAGAGATCTCAATAATTACCACAGCTGGATACTGCTGGTTAAAATCCAACCTGGCAAGTCAGTGCTAAAGCCATGATAATCACTGCAGCTCTTCTGATACTGGAGACCAAAGACAAAAGTCCTGAAAAAGTCAGATTTATTTATGAGAGATATGCCATTTTATTTTATTTTTTTAACCAACTTATTGCAGATATCTCTGTCTGTTAAATGTTTTTTTTTAAATATATGCACAGACAACATCTTTCCTGGACAGGTCATGTGGTTCAGCAGTGCTAAGAGAAGCATATTAATTTAATATTCATTTACAGTTTAGTAGACGTTAGTATTAAATTTTTACAATTAGCCTGAAGCTTTTTAATAAATTGTTGTAGAGACAAAAAAAAAGCATATTATTTTACTTGAGTGATTGATGATGTTAAAAAAAACCATATTTGCATCACCATGTTTTGGGATCTAGTGTGTCTATCTGATAACAGATCAATGTTTATTCCAGTATTGCTCAATGCGTCTTAGCTGCAAAGGTTGATTGTTTTACATCCAGGTTTGCATTGGTGTGATGAGATGACCCTGTCGGTTTGATGATAAATTGGTGGAGAATGTGGGATGTGAATGACCAGTAATTAGAATGACTTTGAATAAATGATCTGTTGTGCAAGATCAAGGCATTTGTGTAAGTTCAGGGCTTGCCGAATGGCTCCTCGGCATAATGCTTGTGTCTGTATCTGCCGTGAAACAGGGGTACGTCTCAATCTGCTGGTGACACAACTGCAGAGCCGGATGAATAATGCATTTAGTACAACCGAAAGCCTTAGAAGTATCGAGCAGCGCCATTCCTGTGGGTATGTGCTCCAGACACCTCATCTCATGCTGTTTCTCCTTCCCCTCCCCTCTTCTTTAAATGTCCTCCTTCTCCCTCTACTTCCCTGTTTCTTTCCCTTCACATTTAGCATTTTGTCAACATAACGTTAAAAAGTTATTACCACAGCATTTTAGAAAATAAAAAATTATTTATACTTTTTCTCTGTGCTTGCTCACAACGATGATATAATGTTGTGAGTGGTTGCCAGGGCGTTAATGTGGTTAGGTGTTCTGAAGGGTGTTCACTATGATTTCTAGGGTGATCTGGTTGGTTCTTAACAGGCTCAAGTCAACACAGCCATCCTCTATTATATTTTTATCTCTAGATATGGCTGGAGTACTTCAATGTAAGTCTAAAGGGTTGTTTTATGTTAGAAAAGTAATACCTCTCTTGAACAAGCCACATGATTTGAGGAAACATTTGGGTCTGTAGCACAACAATATGGGATTTGGTTTGTGCTAAACTTGAATTGTTTCTGGGGTTATGGGTTTGTTTAAATGCCAAGAATTCCATTCTAGAATTCTAAAAAATTACACTCTAGAATTATTCAACTCAAAAAAAGTCATAACGACGTATTTATAAAGTTTTGAGAAAAGATGGGGGGTTTATTTGTTTATTTTTATTATTCATTTGTTTGTTCATTTATTTATTTATTTATTGAGGCTAACAACAATTAAGTGCAATTACTATGTAATCAAAATGTAATTCATCCAAGTACTACTGAAGCCAAACCTTGCTTAGCTTCAGTGCTCAAGTGTATGCATTTTATATGACTGTAAGTAGTAATTTAGTCAGACTAAAGCAATAATTTGTCATTTTAAGTGTCCAACTGAAATTGTAATGTCAGATTTACAGACTTAGATGATGCAATTGTAACTTGACTTCGTCGAGCATCTGTACATGTTAATTTAAGTTTTAATTGGCCTTGGTGTTATGTTCGGTTACACTTTAATTTAAGGTGTCATTGGTACAGTGTAATTATATATGGTTTGGGTTAGGATTAGGGTTTGGCTTAGGGTTACTTGCATGTAATTATGCATAATTTATTGTTATTATAATAGTAAGTACATGTAACATGCGTAACAAGGACACCTTAAAATAAAGTTACCTTATGTTCTTATTCCAAAAGACAAAGGTGATCCTCAGCATGTATTTAATCCTTTAAATATTCAATTATGCTTTGTCACGTATACTTGGAAAGACAGATTAAAAACTGGACCTTGATTACGGCAAAATCCTCTATAGCTCAATTATAACTCTGCACATAAATGCACTTATTCTCTTTGCACATAATCATTCTTTACTTGACATTTTCCTTCCTAGTGAAACTCATTTCTTACTTCTCAACCTGATAAAGCATTCTGCACCCTTGTTGTCATTAGGTTAGTTTATTTAAGTTCACCCCTGGCCATTTTTGTGCGGCACATTTCCTCCTTACTCTCTCAACTCGCCAGCATCAAGGGGCACACGAACGGCTCGCAGACCGAACGGGTGAGTCACTGGCACAGACAGAATAATAATGACCTGCGGGACTGTTCTAAGACAAGTGCGTCTCTTTCGTCACACTTTTGTTCCACCTTTTAGTCTTCTGAACTGCTCAGATAGATTAGTGTGAGAACTGTTAATGAGCTTCTAAAAATGGCTCTGCTAATGAGACATTGTGAAACTCAGGTTCACGCAAACACAGGCACACGAACATACCTGAAATAGTGAATTTACACAGGACATTCACGCACATCTTTATACTTTTTTCGACTCTTTCTCTTGCCGATGGTATTATGGGAGGGAGGGGGGCTATAAATGTGTGCTACGACTGTGGAGGTATATCTAAAGGAGTGCAGATACAACACCAAAACACTCACAGCTGACTTTCCACGCCGCTCTCGTCTCTAATGGCAATGTGAGGCTGGACCGGACCGAGCGCTCCAGGAGAGACGCACGCTGTCCGGAACTGAAAAGCGAGTGTGAGGCAGGCAGATAAAAGTGTTCTCTGTGCCTGCGCTGTCCTTCAAACTTCCCGATGGATTACTTTAAAAAAGGGGGAGACAAATTATCTTCAGGATGAATGAAGCGCTTAAAAAGAGAGAGTGAGAGACGGGACAAAAGGTGAGCGCAGTCCGTCGATCTAACCCATTCCATTCATCCTCTTTTTCTTCATCTTCCCTTGCTAGTTCACGCATTCGCACCCCCCACCCCTCCTTTTTTTGCACTTGCCTTTGTCCTTGTCCTCCCTGTCTGTCTGGCCGGCTGAATGCGGGTGTCATGGAGAGAGAGCAAAGGTCTCTGCACCGAGGGGGCGGGAGCGCGATGAAGCCATTGTCAAAGCCACGGCTAGGCATTGTGTTCATGTCCAGCCCACTGTCCCCCAAAACTGGGCCTCTCCCGCTCTGAGCCCCAATACTGCAGATGGAAAGGGGTTGAGCGGCTGCAGCACAGAGGTACGGCAGCTGTTTGCTGCTTCGCTGCGCCCCGTCCTGCGAGCTGGGGTGCTGTCCAGGGCCGAGCACAGCTAAAGGAGCTGCGTCACAAAGCGAAGCCTTTTGTTGATTCTTCCGCACAGTTCTTATGCTTGTTCATCTCATACGTCTCCATCCACTCTGTGGATATCTTCGGGGGGTTTACGGTTGTGTTTTGGCTGTTGCCTCCGTTTATGCACCAGTGCTAAGCTATCAGCTGTTATACTGAATGCTTCTGAATCTGAGGGTAGCGAGAGGTTTAGGACGTTTATGTTTTGTTTTTTTATCTGCATGTGGATTACAAACATTCCCACAAAGCATTTTTTTTTCTTTCTTTTGCAAAAAATTAGTGAGAAATATGACCTAAATGTGAATACTTAGAGCATATATATGTAACAGTTTGAAAGTTTTAAAAACCTCCTGAACCCTTGTCTGAGACATCACACAGAGAAGGACCAAGAGAGATGACAAGCAGAAATTAAATGACATATCAAACCAATTTTTTTCATTTGGGCAGAGGTGAAAGCATAACACAATGTGATTATGTTGTAATTAAATTTTTTTGACATTTTAGACAGTTTATTTGAGACATTAGATTTGGAAAAAAGACTACCTTGTTGCCCTTCATGCCATTCCAAACCCGTACGATGTACTTTTTTCATACAAAACACAAAAGAATATATTTTGAAGAATGATTTTGTCAATACAGTGAAACAACACTGCAGACATTTTTATTTATTTATTTTTTAAATATCTTCTTTTGTGTTCCACAAAATAAAGTCATACAGGTTTGGAACAACATGAGGGTGAGTAAATGTTGATACAGTTTTCATTTTTGGCTGAACTTTTCCTTTAAAATCAACATGAAATCAATTCCGTTTCGGCTGACATAACTAAGCCCTCTCACCCTCTTCCCTCCAGCCACCTGTCATATAAAGACCACCAAAATCTTATAAATTCCCACCGGATAAAATCTAATTTAGTCATTTTAACTTGACAATGTCACTTTACAGAAGTAAAATGGACTTTGAATGTTGTTTTATGTTGATTTTAGCCAGTATTCTGAACCTGCATGAAATATGGGTATGCAGTTATAATCGGTAGCTCTTTATATCTCATAAAACAGTGGATAAAGAGAGATGTTTTTGCCTCACTGTGCATTTTTCTTATGAGGTTAAATGAACTGGAAATATTAAATTATGTCAGCTTAAGCTTAGAGAACTCAGTTTTGTCTTTTTGAATTCTGCAGGGCTACAGATATTTGTATAGATGTTTATCTTTGGTGCTGTTCATTTGCAATGCAAGCTTCTCTATAGTTGCATTCAGCTAAGGCAAAAGCATGAGTGATCAATAGTGTTTTTCATGTTTGGCTGTAGGTGTTCAAATGTTTCAAACTTTTAAATTTAGTTTTAAAAGTAAACAATCCCATGTCTTACACACTGATTGACAGGTTAAATCGGGAGATATATATGTTATTAACTGTATTATAGCATGTCCAGTCAGATTTCATGCGGACACCGTGCAGTTTTCATCTTTGTCCAGGAGAGGGAGGAAACTGAACGTCTTTGCGCAAATCATGAAAATCTACCCCCTTCCCTGGCTCTGAGGCATACTAGTGAAATCAGTGGTTCCGATCCAACTTGACTCCCTTTGTTGTGATATAATGATAATCTAAAAAGATTAGTTGTTCTGAAGCGTGTTGCTTAGTTTTCTCTGCATGCTCCTGTCTGAGTCTAAACTCGTCGCTTCATTAATGACCGTTGCTTTTCTTCTTTTTTCATTATATTTTTTGAAATACAGATTATGAAGATAAAATATTTTATTGCCACAATTTCTTTATTATTTCTATATTAATAAATACACTTTTTTAATTTAGTTCAATTCATAAGAAAAACATAAAAACAAATATTGTATTTATTTATTTTGTTACATTAAGTTTGTATATTAAAATGAATACAATCGTTATGATATTTCACCCTGTAGCCTATCTGTGTGGAGCATCTTTTTGAATCCAAAATTTGGCAGATGTGATCTTAAGTCTTAATCGTATCTCATAACGGATATCTTGCTAAAAAGCCGTACAGCTTTGGGCAGGAATCAGTTTTGTTAGCTGGCTGCCTGCCTTTTAACCAATACAAAAGACAGAACGTTTTCTTTAATCTCAGTAACCTGGCAGAATAATGCTAATGTAAATAAGGATAAAAATCTAATCCATTCCCAACAAAAAGCCTTTCAGCCTGGAAATATTCTGAAGCGTATCGAAGCCTTTCCCTTAATTTGTTGGATTTCATTCGTTTTATTTAAATTGTATTTCAAATTATTTAGTTAGTTTAATAGACTGCGTTAAAAAGGAGTAAACAGTCAACATAATAAACAGAAATGATTAAAGTTTAATTTTAAATAAAGATATGTTTTTTATAAGAAGTTTAAAAACCTTTTCTCATCCAGTAAAAACAAAAAAACGAAGCAAATGTCCATCTACGAGATCTCCGTGTTGTACACACCACTCCGTAGCTGCCAGAAAATGTATTGAGCTACCGTGAATTGCACTCGACTCCCATGTTTTAAGCACAGGATAAGATTACGGAAAACTAGGTTGTGATATACGGTACGTGCTGTCCCGGCTGGCCTAGCAGATGAGCGCCTATAGTGATTTAATAAGCGATGGGGTCCAGAGTGGCCGTAACGGGGCAGACAGCAGGTAGAAGCGCGTACAGTGCAGTCGGGACTTGATTTGTTTCCTTCCTGTAAGCCCCTCTTGCTCCCCCTTGCCATCCCCCTTCTCTCAGAGCAGTGTAAACACACAGCTCCAGAGGAATGTTGGACTCTCTGACCTCACAGCAAACGCTCTTCTGCAGGTTATTCAGTTCAGCCTGGCCGCGCTGTGCTCCGAGACAGCACGCACTCACACACTCACACAATCACACGGGCTGCCAGATTTACTCCTGCTCTCGTATGGAATAAAATCGCTGTCAAAAATAATCGTACGTAATTCAAAGCATTTGTGTGTCATTGCACACCGCACTTCGTGTCGCAATTCGCATGTCGTGAGTGTAACAGAGCTGTTGTGAAAACAAGCGTTGTGTCTGTAAACTGTCATAGTCGTACATTTTGGAGTTGTACTCTAACAAACACACAAAATCTCGTATCTGTAAACTGTCGTGGCCGTAGATTTTGGAATCCAACTCTGACAAAAAACAGAATTACATACAATACTTTTAAATTACGCACGAGTAAATTAAAATGACACACAAATGCTTTGAATTACGTACGATTATTTTTGACAGCGATTTTATTCCATACCCAGACGTGCAGTTATGACCAAAATATGAGGCCGTGTCAGTCCGGCTCTGTCCATCTGCTCGCAACACACGTTGAGTGATTTGCTGTGGTATAGATTGCATTAGAGCCAGCCCACTTTTTCAGCAGATTTGGTCCCTGAAGTATTTTTTCCATTCATTTTTCTCACAGGGATTTTAAAGGCTTCATTGAAACGCTTTAGGCCTTGATCTGAGCCAACAAGCTATGAGGTAAAAACTTTATTTAAAGCAAAATGTATATGAAAATCACATTAAAAGTGCAAGACAATTTTTTTAAAGGGTTAGTTCACCCAAAAATGAAAATTCTGTCATTAATTACTCACCCTGATGTCGTTCCAAACTTCTTCGTTCATCTTCGGAATATAAAAATGAAGATATTTTTAATTAAATGACCCTGTATAGACAGCAATGTAACTACCATGTTCAAGGCCCAGAAAGGTAGTAAGGACATAATTAAAATAGTCCATGTTACATCAGTCGTTAAACCTTAATTTTATCAAGCTACGAGAATACTTTTTGTTTGCAAAGAAAACAAAAATAATGACTTTATTTAACAATTTCTTTTCTTCCATGTCAGTCTTCCACGCGCATTCACAGTACCACGATGTATGCGTGTGATGCTGCTGACGCAGGAGTCTGCGTTTTGGGTGAACGAACCCTTTAACCACAAATTCTGTTGAACTATTATTTAAAATATATAAACAGATGACTACAACAAAAGCATGTCCACCTTATTTTGCAGTGCAGAAATCAGACTGTTCGTATAGCTAAACTAACTGGTGGATGACGCCAGAAACCTCATACATTCAAGTTTAAAATGCCCACGGCTACTCATACGTACAAAAAAGAAAGAAAAATACCATTGATTAACAACCTCAGGACTCACAACAGGTCTGTCTGTAAAAGTTTATGTTATCGTTAAAAATCAATTTCCCTATGGCAAAAATGAATGGAGTTTTTACTTCCGGAGCCCAACTGTTGCGCTGTATTGCCCTCTGCATGTAAGTAGTCATGCCGGTGGGCCCGGGGTGGGTTTCCAGGGCCCCTAATTAAAGCACTTGCAGTTAGCGAACAGGGCGGGGAGTGGGTTGTTGGCAGGGGGCTGAGATAACAGCGAGGAATTTCACCTGAACAAAGACTCTGGTTGTGTTGGCTCCCCACCAGGGGCTTGATCTACACAAGCTGTAATTTTCACAAAAAAGAAACCCTGTTCGGACTCTGCATGTTCGATTTGGTCAGCACATCATTCCTTGTTATGACCTACACTACAGCCCGCTTCCACCTTTTATGTAAACGTCGTCAGAGGATATTAATGTGGATTGCGTTTATTTATCTATATCGTCCTGATGGCATGTTAATGAAATAGGTATAATTACAGTACTAGGACTTTGAAATGGCATATTATTTTCATCAAGCATCCACTATAATCAAAAGCAGCCTGTCCTGATGTAGTTTGATTAAACATTGTTAAATAAAGCCATGAGACACACCAGAGGGTGGGTATGCAGTGAAAATGTACTCTGCCCTCTGTTGGTATTTGAAGCATAATGCAAACTTGATACAGAGGTCACTCAATATACCTCTTAACCTCTTATGACCTCTATAGCAACATAAACAGTAGTTCAGTATAGAAGGGTAAATATGAAATAACTATGTTTTTATATCGTTTGGTCATTATTAATTAAACAATTTCAGATTGCGTGATGTTTATTAAACATAGTTAACCTAAAGAAATTTAAATTCTAGATTCATTTACTCATCCTCTTTCTTTTTTTGGAGCTTTTGTTTTTCAAAATGCAGAAAAGTGCTTATAAAATCCTTATGAATGATAGCTTTGTGTGCAAAATTGTATGAAAATTTACACTACTGTTCAAAAGTTTGGGTTCAGTAAGATTTTTCTTTTTTGAAAAGTCTCTTATATGCTCTCGCAGGCCACTTTATTTAGATTAGAAATACAGTAATATTGTGAAATATTATTACAAATGAAAATAAGTTTTCTATTTTAATGTATTTTAAAATGTTATTTATTTTTGTGATTGTAAAGCTACATTTTCAGCATTTGATGCTCAGGAAACATTTCTTATTATCAATGTTGAAAACAGTTGTGCTGCTTAATATTTCTGTGGAAACCGTGATATAGTATTATTTGAATAGAAAGTTCATAAGAACAGCATTTATGTCAAATAGATTTTTTCTTTTGATCAATATTGAACCCATGCTGAGTAAAAGTATTTATTTCTTTAAAAAATACTCAACTTACTCAAACTTTTAAACGATATTGTAAAATCTTCCCCTCCATTGAGCTGTGAACAACTGCAGTTGGATCACTGAATCAAGGATCAGTTTAAATCGTGAATGAATCATTCAAACCAGTTTTGTGAACTGGATTAAGCAATTCATTAAAAGGATGACTCAAAATAATTATTCATAAGATATTGCTGCATTTCTCATTAACTCAAATGAACATGCTAGTGTGTATAACTTAAAGGGGTCATAGGATGCTACATGCACTTTTACAAGTTGTTTGAACTGAAATGTGTGTAGGCAGTGTGTGTACACAACCACGCTATAATGATAAAAATCCACCCAGTGTTTTTTTTTTTATCTTGTTAAATGTTTTCCCCTTTCTCAAATCGAGCCGATCTCAGATGCCTGTCTGTGTGACGTCACACATGGCGTTTTTGAAGGGAATGCGTCCCCGATCTACATAAATGCGTCTATCTTCGTGCGAATCATTCGTGATCCAGCTTCCAGAAAAAGTGAGTATAAGGTTTTTTAATGAATCTTTGCAAATCGCCTTTCCTAATAATGTGCTAATTAGCAAGTTTCGCAGAGCTCATTAACATTTAAAGGAAAATGCTACAAAACGGCTTGCTCTGAAAAGAGCTGTTTTTGACAGGGTAAAAAAGGTGTTTTTTACACCACTATTGAGAAATTTTAACCAAACTATGTTACAGACTTTTCATTAAGACCCGAAAGAATCATATCAACTTGTGGGAAATGGGCATCTGATGACCCCTTTAAGAAGCTCACAATTCATGTGGTCTGTTATGTAGTTGTTGTGCTTTTAGGTCCTACAGTATTTAAAGCTTGTCCTCATTTCATTGTAACTGTATGGAAAAGAGTGACCAGTACCGTTCTTCAAAATATCTTTTCTTGAATCCCAGAAGAAAGAAATTCATACAGGTTTAGAAAAACATGAGAATGAGTAAATGAAGATAGAACTGTCATTTTTGGGAGTGCTATGACTTTAAAGCACATTCATTAGTGTAACTCCTCTGCCCTTCCTCTAATGCGGTACTCGAACTGAAGTCACTGTTTGATGGCAAAGTGCAGTGAATGCGAACTTTGTGAGGAAGACTGATGGTGTGGCAAAGATAAACAGATGGCTGCAAATATCGACTTCTAAATTATTCATCAGGGCTCCAGCTTTTGGGTAGCGACAGAGTGATAGAGTTTACTGGGATGATGAAAGAAATGGAGTGTGAGAGAGAGAGGAAGAAAGAAAAAATAAAGAGCCCAACACTGGCATGAATATAATAGCCTCGCGTCGAATTTGCCGAAGTACCACCGCCTCATTGAAACACGGCCGTTATTCACGTCTGCTCTGAATGTTGATGTTGTTGTTGTTGAAATATTATCCTTAGATGTTTCCCAGATGTCAGTGTGTGCTGTGTTGGTCTTAGGTGCTGTCAAACATCGCTCTCTGATTGTGATTTGCGGCGGTGTTGAATAAAGGCCTGTCGAGAGGAAGATAACGTAGCATTAGCGCTGCTTATGTCTACATGCTCATTACGTGCGAGCGTTTTCACGGCTGCTGATTTAACAGCACTCTGGCACATGATGTATTCGCTACCGAACATCATTGGCATCTCTCATACACATTTACACAGACAAATCTCTGACGCAGACGCACTGTCTCGCACTCCCTTTCACACACACACACACATGCATACGCTCTTCTGCGTTTAAGACTCCGGGGAAATAGAGCAGAGAGGAATCTATGTGCATTCACCGAGCAAGGTCTGTCTGGTGTCATGGCAACCAGTGCGGATTTACCCCACCCTCTTCCATCAGCCTCGAGAGACAGGAGGAGAAAAGGATGGAGAGAGAGAGAGAGAGTCAGGGAGGGGTGAGGACAGAATGATACTAGGTGGTCGCAGTGCTGTTCGCGTTACTGAAAATAAAATAAACAAATAAAATGTAATTAATGTAAAATGTATAATATATTAAATATATAAATTATAAAACATTAGTAAGAAAAAAAACAAAAATAAAAAATTTTAAAGTAAAAAAAAAGTTTTAAAGGCACAAATAATTTTGTTTTGCATGTAATATACTACTGTAATAATACTAATACATAATATATACAATAATA